>NW_017534786.1:357189-374105 GCF_001853355.1 Bactrocera latifrons
ATTATATATATGTATTAACTTTTTTGCTTTTAGAAAACTTTGTTCTAAGCCTTTTGCATCTCTTTTAAAATCATTTTAAAAAAACAGAGTTAACCTATTAAGGAAGAAGACAAATTTTTTAATTTCTTTTCGGATTTTTTTTGGCTTAAAATAATGAATATTACCTCAGGAACGTTCTGTCTTAATTTCATTTTCTAACAAAACTTTCCGAAGTTTTGACAATCGGTTTATCTATCTTAAAGACGTTTTACTCGTACATGTGTAAGTGTTCAAAACCTCACAGCTTTTTCCCCATAACTTAAAGACGGTATACCTTTTAATTTTCAAAACTAATTTACTGATCATTTTGTAATTTTTAACACTGCTCCTATACATAATTGACAAAGAGCGTATTCTTTCAAATTTCTTCTTTCATATTTTTCATTTTACTACGGCGACACACGTGCGCTGACAGAAGACTGCGGGAAATGTCTAGAGCAGGCACCAGTGAAATAATGAATCTTCTCCTGTGCACTTATGCACTAGGGAATGATTACTCCTCTTGGACTTAGCAGCTGAACTACATCAGGTATCTCAAACTACCAAACTGGCCTATGCGTGGTTTATTGGCATACCAGATTAGCCTAACATAACCCAACCTATTTTATTATAAAAAATTACTAAATTTTTTCTTTCAAATTATACTCAAAAAGTGAAAAGTTGAAATTTCGGGAACCTTCTGAGCAAAGCGAGTGTCTAACGATATAATTTTGGTTTCTTCATTTCTTCAGCAATAACAACTCAAACTCCAATTTTATCTTTAATATTTTCTCCATGAAAATTGAGCAGAATATTCCTCAAACGTCATACTTGTTACATAATTTAACTGTTTCATAGAAAAGAATTATAAAATTTACCTGGTTTTAGACGAATTGACCGTATAAGCTATTTTACTACCGGCAAAAACTGGAAAATTTTGCAACAGCTTACAAAATTTGACTGAAAAAGTAACTATTTCGGAAAAAGCGATTAGGTTAGCTGGCTAATAACATTGGCAGATGGCAGCGGTAATCCGGATTAATTCAGGAGTTAATGAAAATAACTCCGTTGTTAACTCCCATTTAATCCTCAAAATCTTAGAGAGTTAGCTACATTTTCGTTGGCGACATTGTTGAAAATGGTCAATTTTAATCTACTGTGAAAGAAAAACAAGCAACATTTCAATACAAATTTTCAATAATAAAACATATTAACGCTGCCGTCTATCACGGCTATAATAGTTTATCTAAGGCCTCCCTAAACCATTGTGAACATTTTGACTCAGAATTATTACTGGCCCCAGTATTTTTTTAGAGAAGAACTTGGCTCAAGTCAAAATTTTACAGTACGAATGCACATATGTATGTATATGTCGGAAAGATCCAACGTGATGAATGATCTGTGGCAGGAATAAAATATATGACTAATAAATGACTTGGAACTATGACTCTACTCCACTACTAATTTTTATATTTTTAAAGACTAATTTGGTTAAGGAAGTATTGAATAAATTTCTGAATTACTTACAAAAATTCTGAAACTACAAAAAATATCTACCAAATGAGATATATGAAACAATTTGGTGATCGAACTTATTACTGAAAGATGAAAAATTTCGGTATAAATAAGATGCTAAGTCTCACAGCTTTTTCACAGAAAAGAAAATTATGGTATTTACCCTAGTAAGAAAGTAACATTTATGTATTCTGTATACAAAATTGTATTTCTGCGTTGTGGTAGGGGTCTAATCATCCCGCTGCATTACTGCTTACTTAAATTTGAAGTTATGAAGTTGGAGACGTTTAGCCACAGTATTTACTTGCCTCAGAAATTAATGAATGCAAAACCGTCTAAATATATGTTACATCAAAGTATTGCCTGCTCTATATGGCCTCACTTGCCACCACAATTACTATAATAAAACGCTCATACATTTGTTGCAAATTACAGTGCTAGCACGCTCACTTGGAATGGTGACAGGCATAGATGTTGCAAGCTTAACTGTCGGCAGAAAGGAAGAAAAATAAACCAGACGCAAATTAAAGACAATAAAAGCGCGCCACAAAACAAAAAAGCAAATAAATCTGAGTGTGTTTAAAGTTTATTAACGCGACCGCAAATGAGAGGTAAATAAACAGAAGAAAGGAAAATAAAAAAAGAAAATAAAGTAAAAGGGGAATCGGCTGCGTAATAGTAAAGAGGGAGTGGGTGAGGGTAATGAAAATGCGGTAAGACAAAAGGGATTTATAAAGCATATGTAAGTGTAGGAGAAAAATATTTAATCAATTACATAACTTTATGGCATTCCGCAAAAAAGGGGAATATACAAATGCTTAATTAAGAGAATGTGTAAAAATTAGGGTTAAATTATCTATATGCGACCCTTTACATCTAATATGTATTCTTTCTTTTTTTTTTTTTTTGATTATTTCTTAAACAGTTGCGGAAAATTCTTCAAAATCACTATTAACCCTGCTAAATTAGCAGGAAACCTATATTTTAGTGTGTCTTCACAGTTATAAATATGGAAGTATTAATTAGAAGAATACAAAATAAATGTCTCGAAACATAAAAAAAAATGTTACTTATTATCTAATGTTAGTGTTAAAGATCCCTAAGTATTTTACGATTGTGTTACGATTCTTTCCTTGATGAGGAAATTTTGCTTTACATGCTAAAAAACGTTTTAGTAACACCTTAGTTTTTTTTTCAATAAATTTTTATAACTGATTGCATTCTTTTTAGTACTAAAGTGCCATTTTAGGCATTCACATTAGTAAAACTGGTCTGAAATAAAACTTGATTGAATATTATATAATATATAACTATTATAAGACTTTAATGAGACATTAGCCTACTATCTTACATCAACACATTTATAATTCAACATAGAGATCTTTTTAGTGTTCCGTTTCCACAGTTGTGGATAACTTTTTTCGCGTTAAGGGGTTACATGGGTTCACAGCTTTCAAAAAATATTATTTTTTATTACATTGTTAAATTCTACAATACCTCTAGAAGATTGTCCCAAACTTTCAATGATCTGACTAATAGTTTTGGACTTGTGCGCTCTAGGCGAGTTTTGAAGTCGGTCGGCAAGATTTCTCGAGAACTACTCAACCATGTTGGTAAAATTTTCACTCAGGTATTTGAGATACAATTCTCAAAGACTTGGACGAAGGATTTATTTTTCGATTACAACGAAAAAAAAACAAAAAGATTCGCAAAATTTTTACTGAAATTTATTTGTAAAAAAGTCTGCCAAGAATCCAATTTTCAGATTTTTTTCCTCCCACCCAGTTCTAACTTAGTGCTTTAACTAAAACACGTATTTTTCACTTTAGATGATACTGAGTTATCCTATAATGAAATGCCGCCGCAATGGCCAAATTTAAAATATTATTTTTCCAAAAATTTCAGAATTTCTTTGTTAATACTTTATGCTTGTGACAATAAAAAATTATAATGAAATATGTCATTTTTTATATGGCAATGAAATTGTTGAAAAAAGGCTGTTTTATAACCGAGGAAAAGCACGTTGTCTCTATTTGCTGGAGTGGGAATAGAAAACAAAAGCTGATATACCGAATTTGTTTTTTTAATAAATTTTAAGATGTTGTGTCGTGATTTCGATCCATAACTCAGCTGATCGATTTTTATAAGAAGCTTCCTAACTTCCACATTTCGATAAATCATGTCGATAAAGGTATATTAATGTAGTTGAGAGCTTCTTACACCAAATAATAGGAGCATATATACATCTTCTATGAGTGTTCAAACCACTCGCTTCAAGATTAAGCAATTAGCGTAGAAAACTCGGTGGAAGATTGAAAAAATAAATAAAATGCAGCTTCGTTCAGGCATTGAGCACAATGATATTGCATTAAACAATACTAGAAAACAAATTTATAAACTACTAATACAAAAGCTGATAACGGGAAATTCGAGACGAAAATTCGAGTTGAATACAATACAAAGTTAAAACACTAGAACAAGGGCACCAATTGCTGCACTCAATACGCAGCAGTTATTATTAAATCTCAATGACTTCGATACGCCTGCCATTCGAGTGTGCTTTAGCGTATTATCGACAGCTTGAAACCGAATGCCTGCTCGCCTACTTGAGCGTTAGCATTGTGGCAGCGGCAGTGTAGTCAACCAGCAACCGCTGGCAATGCCAACAAGTAACCGCAACGCTGTAGCACGACGCTGACGACGGCACACAACTCCATGAAACAGTTTGGCACAATGCAAGTTGACAATTGTAAATGCTTATTGCATTATGCAGCGCGCAGTTGGCATCGAATTTTCCAATCAGCAGGCACCAATACCACAAATGCACATATATGTATGCGTGTATGTATGTAGTAGAACGGAATGAACCGCAATGGCAAGGCAACGCCTTCAATAGAGACGGTTGGAGGTGCCGCCCTCAACGTGGCAGCTGACATCCATGGCCTGCTAGTTGGGTTAAGTATATAGATTAGGGTGAGCCAAAAAATGTTGGACGGAAATCGAAACAACCCAACTACATTTGGAGAGAGAGAGTTAGAAAGAAAGAAAAGAGACTGGCTGTATTACAACTCCACAAATTTTACGATGGAACTGGTCTCAGAAACCAACTTTGACGTGAGATAAATATTTTTTTGTTTTCAAATTCTCAAAATAGTTTTCAAAACTTTTTATTTTCTCAAATGTACATCGCGCCATCTACCCAACTTTATCATGAATCGTTCACCCAAAAACTGACCACCGTAATTTATATATAATATATGTATGCAAATATATATTAGCTTGTGTGGGCACTCAGAGATACCGACTGTGGCACACCGACGCAGCGCTGCACTGCAATTGCAAATTTTCAAATTATGTGGTATCAATTTGTTGCCAACAGCCACAGCCACAGCCGCCTCCAATGGAAATGAACTGCAGTCATTGGCAATTGCCGCTTGTCGGTAAGGTGATACCAAGTGCGAATGCCATTTAATTTAGTTGCATAAAAAGTGGAGCAATTGAATACTTATTACTGTAATGTAATCGCAGAGCAGCAATGGCGAAAAAAGAATTATAATAATGCAAAATTTATGATATTGATTTCACTTAATTTTCAATAAAAAGTGAGTATGCTTGAACTACATTTGTGGCAATGCAACTGAGACTTTATGGTGAATATCAAGTTGCTTTTGCTCCCATTTTCAATTAATTTGAAATGATAGCGGAGGAAATTTGAATTAATTAATGAGTTCTTACAAAATTTCTGTAAAAAAACCATGATATTTGAAAAAGTGCCTGGTGACTCTGGAACGATTAAATAAAACAATTTGTGGTTTTACCAATGATACGAATATTTTAATCTGGCGTGAAAATACTGTCATGCAATTACGGAGGCTGCTATATATATTTCTGGCCTAGGCAACACTAAGTGTYGCCAGGTGCAATCTGACATTTCCATTGGAAAGTTTGACATTTTTTAGCATAGCATCACTCAGAACGTTTTGTCATTTAATCGTGAATTGTTTTATTTACAGGGAATTAAAAAATTCATCTCGGCCAAAAATTGGAATTAACTCGTGAACATTTTCGTGCGATTATTTTTCACAACTTTCGACGTGGTTTATCACGACAAGCGTGCATCGATGACCTAAAATCTTTGTATGGCTATGAAGCACCATCCTATAGCACTGTGAAAAACTGCTACAACAATTCAATTGTGGCCGACGCTCGCTCAAAGACGAATTCCGTGAAGGTCGTCCAAAAACAGCCGTTGTGCTAGAAAACATCGATGCCGTACGTGAACTGATAATGCAAGACCGTCATGTAACATACCTTCAGATAGAGGCATGCCTATGCAACACCTGTCCGTAAAAGAGGTTTGTTCTCGTTGGATCCCGCAAAATTTGACAATCGCTCAAAAAAATGCTCGTGTGGATTGGTGTAAAGAAATGCTGAAAAAATACGATCGCGATGCTTCAAAAGACGTTTATAAGATCGTCATAGGTGACGAATCATGGATCTATGCGTATGAGCCCGAAACAAAACAGCAATCGAGCGTGTGGGTCTTCCGAGACGAGCCAAATCCAATGAAAGTTGTCCGTGGAAGAAGCACTTCGAAGCAAATGGTCGCCTGTTTCTTCGGCAAAACTGTTCATGTGGCGACTGTTCCGCTTGAGCAAAGTTGGACGGTCAATTCTGAATGGTACACCACCATTTGTTTGCCTGAAGTCATCGGGGACATTCGAAAAACGAACACGCGAAGACGAATCATTGTGCACCAAAACGGCCGGCCAAAATGTCGAATTGATGGGTCATCCTTGACTTGGCACTCAATGACTTCTTTTTATTCGCACATGCGTGGTCAACGATTTTCGTCGCCAGAAGATGCTGTTGTAGCATTCAAAACCATGTTTTGGAGGTGTCTCAATCGGAGTGGAAAAAGTGCTTCGCAAATTGGTTAGAGTGCATGCAAAAGTGTATAAATCTTGATGGAGAATATTTAAGTATTCCTATTTTCTTTATTAGGCTAGAAATATATATAGCAGCCCTCGTATATTAAGCGAAGAATGGAATTGGCCAAACTTATTAATCGGTCGTGTTCTAGTTCGGTTATATTGAGTATGACGCAAACTCCGCTTGCTTTTAGCACATATCTTTTGAAAACAATATTTTGGACTTATATGGATAATAAGAAAAAGTTTATAACAACAATCTTATACTTGTATATAATATACTGTACTGAACAACGTTACAAATCTCATCACCATCTTGAGATAATCACGTCCAGCACACAGTTAAGAAAATATAACAGCCGTAGCTTAGACTTTAGAATCGATTCGGCATCGTTCGCAACAATTCGGACTGACCTATGGAACGCTTTGGGACATTTTGCATCGAGACATTTTCGATCAAAATTGCCGCGCGTTTGGAACAAAGAGCAACCTGAAGACGGTGGAATCCTTGGTCAATATTTCTACAAAAATGATACGATGATGAGAACGTAACCGTTAATGGTAACCGATTATTTAATGCATGAAATTGAAGCCCGTGACCTCGGCGTCATTTCTTACACATCACATCAATCAAAGGATTCATTGAGAGAACACTTCGCTGAGCAGATAATTTCATGTTTTGGGCCAATGGATTGGTCACTAAGAGCACACCGTTAGGTTTTTTCCTGTGGGGATATGTAACGTCTAAAGCGTATGCGGACAATTCCGCTTCGATTCAAGCCTTGGACTCAATGGAATCAACTGATGGACCATCTGGGGGGTCGAAGTAGCGAACATTTGAAAGAGTAATCTTCAAAAAATAAAAGCCAATAAATGTTTTTTCGAGTGGTAAAAAACATTACCCATAAAACTTGAAGTTTCTGTGTATTTTCTTTAAAAAAAAAAGTACGGAGGCTGCCTCAAGGCCGTTCAGTCGAAATCGATCGGTGCAACTGTTTTGGAGAAATGTTTTTAAAGCAGCATTGAAGACAATGTTTCGGAAAAAAAGCATTTAAAACTTTAGGAGCCGATTAGATTCGATCGAGACCATGTGATTAGAAGGCTTCTGTGTTTTTATCCAATGACCCTCTACTTATTAAGCTATACTGAAAGGTCCCTAATTTCTGTTTTAGTCTGTAATAAAAGCTTTTCTGAGCTAAATTTCTATTCAAGAATAATAAATAAAAAGAATATTACAAAAACTAATTATGCAAAGTCGATCTGAAAATTAGAACCCATCCATTTCTCCACAAGAAGCTACTAATTTAGCTGTCATAAAAACTAAACGGTCGGAATCAAGTTCTTGCAAGAAACCCTTTGTATTTTTGATGGGTATTAAAGTTCGAAAATTGTGCATTGTTTTGGTATCAAGCCAGTCTGTCATCACAAACAAGACAAATATAATTTCACTTATCGAAATATAATTGGTTAATTACTTCATATTAAACTTCGGATAATTAAAATAATTGTGTAAATGTAGTAATTATTATTATAACTGTACAAATAACGATTAGCAAAATTTTGAAATTTTCACTGAAACCACAAAAATGCATTTGAAAGCAGCACTTTAATTAATTCGGTTGTGATGTGTTGAAAGTTGAAGTGCGTGTAGATCAAGCATATAATAATGGCAGCGCAATATTTATATGCCAAACACAATTAAAAGTGAACTTTTGTGCTGTAAGCATGAACTTTGTTGATAAATTGTTGAACTTTAAACCGAAACACCAACTTATTTGGCAGTTTTATTGCCGCCGCAACAAGCAACGCTCACTGTGGATTAGTGCAAAAGCGAGCTAACATGAAATTCACACACACAAATTTGCGATTCACGGCAAAAGCGAGTTTAAAATTATAAACAAAAACATTTTTGGGAGTGAAAAAACGGAAGCCAAACAACGGCAAATGCTTAGTCTTTGAGCGGCACACATGTACACACTTATATATGCATATGGACAAATGGCAGCCAAACAACAGTACATGCCGTCACTTGGCAGTTTTCCCAATATTGCACAGTTGTGGCTCCAACTGCAAATGTATGAGTGCGTGTGAGTGTGGATAACTGTATTTGGTAGCGCTTTGCCATCGATTGCATTCGCAGCGGCATTTGTTTAGAATGACGACCAATTCGCACGCCCAGCCAAACAGTAGGCAGTCACCAACGACTATAACCGTTATTTGCAGGCCATGATAATGATTCATGTGGCGGCGGCACTAACGGCTACTCATATCGAGGGAAATATATATCACAATCATACATATGCATTTGTTTTTTTTTCATATATATATGTGTGTATATCACAGCTGTGTAGCATTGCATAGCGTTTGCCACATACACACACATGCTAACACACGTATTGCTTGATCGCGCTCATGTGTGCGTATTATCATTTGTTCGCAAATCCGCTTGTTTGGCCCAAACAATCGATAATTGGCAGCGGCATTCAAATCGAATTGCATTCCAATTAGAATTCTGGCGGTTGCCGGTTATTTTTTTTCCAATACCACAGACGTCCCTACAAGCGGCAGCTGTTGGAGCAATGAACTTGCAAATGCCTTAAACAAATTTCGATAAGCAAAAATCCATGTTGTTGTAAAAAGAATGTTGTGTTTTTCATTGCAATTGTCTGGTTTGTGCCTTGTTTATCGCAACTGTTGCACAAATGGACCACATAAATGATTGTGGCGGCTTTGCCGCGCTTCGAACGCCGATTATTTGGTGAACATTCACCACTCGATTGTTTGTGGGTTGCTTTTGTTGTCACCGTAGGCATTGTTTTTCACTACTTTTGTTGTTGTTACATTTTTTTATTTTCTATTAAAGCTTTACCTGTCGGTGGCATGACCAGGTCGCAGCCGCAAGCGTTTAGAGCAGACTTTGCGGTATTACTTTTTGGCTGCGATTTTATAATGAATGTATGTATCTATACACATAAAAAGTTCGTATACTTGTATTAATTGCATATCTATATTGTTCATGGGTTGTCCTGTGAAATTGAACGAATTTCAATCATTTAAATTTAAATATTTTGCATTTTAATCCGTCTGCCTGTCTGTCTATATATAGGCGATTTAGTGCCACGATTTTTGAGATATAAATCTGAAATTTTGCATACGTTCTTTTCTCCCAAAGTAGTTACTTATTTGCCGGAATCATCACTATTAGTTCATTATAGAATATGGCTATCATACAAACTGAACCATCGGAATCAAGTTCTTGTATGGGAAAAGTTTTTATTTGGTAAGATATCGTGACGTTATTGGGTATATACTATTGTCCAAGAGGACGCTACAGTCTCTCAACATATTGTTCAGATTGGACCACTATAGCATATAACTGATTTCGAAACTGGCCGAACAACATCAAGTTAGAGATAAAGTCTTTTAGACTATAAGAAATGCAACTGTGAAGGAAATGACCTTGTATAGGTATTATCAGACAAGTTTTTCACTTTTTTGTTAATACAACTTGACAGCATTGCGCTTGTCTTCGCATGTATTCACCCTAAGGCAAATTCAACGGTAAACGTACTCATCATATGGCGCTTTGGCGTCTCGTGTAGAAAACGACCAAAAATGTGTCTTAAATTTCTTAAATATTTTTTCTTCTGCTATCAAATATATTGGAAAGTTAATTTTTGGGCATAAACTTGTTGATACTTGCTATACAATGCTTACATTTTAAAGGTCTCCAAACATCTTGCATATGATATTATAGTGATTATATTTAATTAGTATTTATCTTTCATTTATAAATATTTTTATGCACTCAAATATCAAATATCTGCTGTTCTCGAATAAATAACTTGATATTTATCAGTACTGTGTTCAACATTAGCTTTTAATTACTCGAAACAATTGCTGTTGATTGTTGTTCACCGCATTTAAATTCTTATTCGTGAAAGCCTATCAAGTGGAAAGGTTACAGATTAACGCCTCACCAACATGCTTATACATATCTATGTATAAATGTATGTATATAGTATATACTGTATCTATTACTTAAGTATAAATGTGTGACAAAATTGATATGGCCTTGACAGAGCAAATTGATATTTAATTAGTTAAATATATCAATGACACATATACACACACAATTACAGTTAAATATACATACAAATGCAATGAAGAATGGATAGGTGCTTGTGCACCAACACTTACTATATAAATTCATATGTCTATGTTTTTGTAGACTAAAAGTGGCTCGAATTATTCTAAGCAAGCACTTATATACGTACTTATATATGTACGTGTAATATTCACTAAACATGTTTCGTTACTTATGCGCATGTATGTGTGTTTTTTTTTCATTAAAATTTTCAGAAAATTCGACCACAATATTTTACATTTCTTTTACCTTTTTTTGACAATTTTATATAATTTATTATTGTATGAGTTATTAAGTTTAGTAGGAGAATACTTTAAATGTATAGATGGAACTGATCAGGAATAGACTGGGTAAAAAATTATTAAAGAAAACTGTTGAAAAGTTTAAGTAAAAAATTTTCTAAAATATTAGGTTGTCAAAAAAGTCTTGCGGTATTTTCGCTAGTTGGAGCTGAGAGCGCGTAGTTCTAGTCGCATCGGGTCATGCTATACCTTTTTGGAAAGCTCATTTCACGCGCTAACACGTGTTTGATTGATTGTCGTTTCTTTTAAGTCGTTCGTGAGTTATANGTTCACAACCACGCCTGAAATCTCGATTATCACTTTATCATGCGAGAGTATAAAATGTTCGGTGACACCCGAACTTAGCCCTTCCTTCCTTGTTTTTCTTTAGTATTCTTTGGAATTTCATCATGAGAAGACTTCCGCCTCAACAGCGTTTACAAATCGTTCAGCTTTATTACGAAAATTCACATTCTGTAAAGAATGAGTTTCACGCGCTTTGCTCAATTTATGCTCAGGTTTCGAAATGGATAATCCTTTATTTATTTGCAGACATGTGAGAGAATTAAAAGAAATTACGGTTTTTTTTTGTTGAATTTCTGGATACATTTTACATAAATACATACCATTATATGTTAATAAAGCATTACTGAAAGCTCCGAGTTGCAGAGTTTCATATTTTTATCTAAAATGAAGACACTAATTTAGACCGATTTACCATACAAAGTAAAAATCTGATTTTTTACTACATTCATGTTTAGTCGAATTCAAATCAAGCTGAAGCTGGAATGGCACTCTGCGGGTTGTTATCTGCTCTGCCAGTTGATGCCCGGGCTATAAATTTGGTTAAGTGCTTTGATAAAATTGCAATCAGCTGATGAATTTTAATCATAAAAATATAGAAAACGAAGAACGCAAGCTATTATAACAGCTGATCGTTAATCGACCCTATCGTTGATCGAGTACTCGACTATGCGAACGTCAAAATTGGTTTCTCAATTATAATCTTAATTTGCTAAATTAATTTGGCTGTGCAAAAAGGCTATAATGCGAAGTATCCTCGTACGCTCTTTTATTAAATCAACTCGAAAATTTTGTTGTTTCTTTTAAATACTCATTTCTTTACAACAGAGCTACGCGAAAATATTGCGAATAAAGAAAAATAACGACAAAAAGCGACAGTGTTAGTTTTAACTTCGTCAATTGTGAAGATTCATATAGGTGGCGGTAAATTTCAATCATGTGTTAACTTTAGGACACGCTGTATATCCATCTACTATCACCCTGATGGAATTTGTATTAGAATATTACACAAAAAATATTCGAAAATTATTACAAATATGAATTATCTTAAGAAGACGTTTCTTGCATTATTTTCTTGAAGAGTAGCTCCGCTTTTATTTGGAAAATATATGGGAAATTTTCTTAAATTTCATCTTAGGAAATATGTATAAAAGCTTAGGTGATCTATAATATCAAAATTAGGTCACAGTAGACCTTAGATCGCGGTGCAATCCTCACTTATTTAAATAATATCAAAATTATATTATTAGGAATTTTTTTTTCATAAATAGAAAAGCTGGTTCGTCGAATAGTTCATTTTAAATAAGCTTCGGCGTTCATTAAAGTTATAAACGCAGTCAGTAAAGGCTATCGCTACTTGCTACTAGCATGGATAACATAGCTAGAGGTATACCATATTTCACATTTCTAAGGAATGTTGCACAGCTGTGCAAATATCGAATCAAAAAGACTTGCTTTAGCACACTATTTACCTCTTCTTACTACATATATATATATACATATATATATATATATACCTGCCTCTTATACACATCTAGATGTGTATAAGAGACAGGTGTAGAGGTGGTCGAAGATACGCCACGCTCCGGAAGGCCTGTAGTCGAAAATTGCGATAAAATCGCTGAATTGGTCGAAAGAGACCGGCATCGTTCAAGAGCTGGGCATGAGTCATCAAAAAAAATTTTATGAACAATTGAAAATTCAATAAAAAATACCGCAAGACTTTTTTGACAACCTAATATTTGTTTTAAAGAAAAACTCTTTATTATAAGATTATATTCACATTGCTTCTTAAACTCAAGTTTATTCACAATTTTTGGATATTTTATAATATTTTTAAAAACTCGACCAAAATTCTTAATTCCTAAATTACCCAGAGAATTTAAAGGCAGCTACCGATTTGTCTCATTCAACACACATAATATCATCACCCCTCTTAGAAACCGCTACAAGCCCGCAGTCGCGATGCCACATTTCAGCATGAATTTGCCTATTCATTCCCTCAGAATTAGTTTAATGCTTATGAACTCAGAGTTTTCCGCCAAAAATGCTGGAAAAATGTGTGCAACAGTCAAAAGGGGCGCCACTAAGTGCATGTAAAAATAGCAGTTGTTTAATTTTTTGCAATGTTGTTGTTATTGCTGTTGCCAGCTGCTGCTGCTGACAGCGCACTTTTCTTTCATATTTTACTGTGAACATATTTATTTTCGGTTGGTTTGGGCTTTTACCGGCGTCTAGACATCATTACTTTTGGTTTGGTGCAACAACAACAGCAACAACATTAACCAAACCGGCGATGACTTACAAAGCAAAAGGAAGCATATTTTACACCATTTCCGATGTGACTAACGCAAAAAGCAAAAAACAAATGAGAAATGCCAAAATATTGCCATATTAATGTTGCCGCCGCCATTCGAGGCGCTGTTGCTGACTTTCAGCTTAACTGCTAGCTTCAGTAAATCGCAAGTCAGCGCCAACTTGCAATCGGAAGTCGCAATTTCCTTCAATCACAATTGGTTAATTATGTATTATTATTCTCGTGTTTTGTTTCATTGATTATCTTTATTAAGACTGCATATTTGGGTTAAGGTTGTACTTTGCAATGGACTATTTGTATGTAAATGTAAATTGTGTTTATTCAGACATAATTTTTTTTTTTTTTTTTTTTTGAAGAAAGCATTAAGACTTCTTTTACTCCCACTTCACTGCTGACAGTCATAACATCAAATTCGTAAATAATTTCGTCTCTCTTCGAACAAGTATTAACAACAGCAACAATTTCAGCCTCGAATTCCAATGCAGAACAACTCTTACCAACAGGCACTACTTCGGACTGAGAGGGCAATTGAAATGTCAAGTCCGTTTTCGACAACAAAGCCCAAACCCGATAAGTCACTCAATGTTCCCGTGCAGCAATGTGGTACAGAGGCCAGGACGATGCCAACATCTGATAAGTCGATATTACGACATTTCGAGAGAAAAATTCTACGGAAAATGTATAGTCCTTTGTGCAATAGCAACGGCGAATATCGGATTCGATGGAACGATGAGCTGTATGAGATATACGACGACATTGATATAGTTCTTTCAGCTCTGAAAGTATTCGACGCAGTATCCGCCGGGAAAAGAAGAGGAAGAGGAAGCCTCCAACTGGATTCGATAGAGGTCGTTCCTATCTAACGAACGATCTGCTGGTCAGTTGTCTTCGAGCACCTGGAGAGTCAGGACACAAACGACGTGTTTATGTGAGTGGTGCAAGCCGAAAATGCCGCATTCGTTAGAGCAGAGGTACGCCGTTAAATTCTGAGTGAAGCTTGGTAAATGTGAAACAGAAACGATTGATATGATCAAGCTGGCTGACCCAGATGTTGCTTTAGCAAAAAGTGGTGTGTTTCGTATGGAAATCTTCCGAGTGGCATACGGCTCGCCCAATAAGGGGAAGAATGAGCAAATGCAAAGTGAAAACGATGCTCATTGTCTATTTGACATCAAAGCATCGTCCACCATGCATTTATTGCTCCTGGACAAGCCATCAACACCAAGTTTTACGTGGCAGTCATCAAGAGACTGAAATGAAGAGTCAATCGGGTCCGACAAGACATCACAGCCGATTGGAAGTTCCACCACGACAATACCCCCGGCTCGCACCACCTTTTTTGTGAACAGGCCGGCATCCCAATGCTTTTGAAACTGCCCTACAGCCCAGATATGGCCTCCCAAAGAATTGAAATCCTTGGTTTGATAAATTTTTTTTTAAATCGACTCACTCCTATTACTTTCCGGACAAACCCTGTATAACAAAATGCCAGTAAAAAAGCTTTTCTTGTATACTCAAATAAATATTCAAAAAATTCCGTAAGAGAAAAATTTGATTTCTTTTTCTTTACTCCCATAATAAACTATCATAGATAAGCATTTTTTGAGGGCTCTAGAAATAAAAAATAAAAATTGTTTGTTGTCTACTTTCATTCACATTTAAGTTCATGATGAGATTGGATTTAAATATTTTTTGATATGGGTACTATACCTAAGATTTATTGGTCAGCTGTAGGGAAACAAGCAAACTAATCCAAAAAACAAATTAATCATATATTTTTGGAAATAAATATAATTCATAACCTGCCTGTCCTTAAATACGAAAAGTGCGTTCAAAAAACATTCAACATTCATTAGAAAGGAAGAAGCATGTGTGAGAACAAAGGCACATATTCCCATCAATACATCATATTTCAAATACAAAGAGCACCTTTATTCATAAATAAGTAATTACAAAAACGAAAAAAAAATGGAGAATATATGCACAAATTGAATGTCTACAGTCAAACAATACTAATAACCGAAAACCACAAAAAATGACCCAACTCACCAACACACACGCAAGTACACTGAGAAAAGCCACAGCCGGCACAAAGAAAGGGAAGGTGAAAAAATATGTATAAAAAAATTGTAACAAACGATAAACATATATGTACATATTTTGTTTGCTTTTTTCTATGTCTGATTGGAAATAAATGGAAACATTTTTCCAAATTGTCCGAAAGGGGGAGTAGCAGAGCCGCACAGGTCACGACGACCGCAAAACCAATAGGGACAAGACAAGGCGGCAGCGGCCGAAATGAAAGTAAACAGAGGACAAGGCGTATGCATAAAACATACGACAAATGCTGCAATATTGGTAATATGTTTGGGCACACCAACACACGCACACATATGCTGTAGCATGTCTGCTTCGTGTGTTTGTTTGTTATTTGTATGCGGTGGCCCACGAGACAAATAGATCTTTTGAGGGCAATAAATTTCCAGAAAAATCAAGCACTGATACAGACACACATATGTATATGTATATGACCACCTTGGGTCAGCGTATTAGCTGCAGTTAGCAAAGGAGCGCTGCAAAGTGCCAGGACTTATGTGGACACCCGCCAAATGCCTAAAAAACACAGGCAAGCGTCTGAATAAATTGTGAGGCGCACATAAAAAGTTGAAAAAAAAAAACAAACCTTATGCCCATAACAGCAACAACAACAATGAAAAAAAATCTAATAGCAAAGGTTGTGAGAGTAAGCAATGGCGGCAGTGCGAAAAATTTTGCTTGACATTGATTGCGTTCGGGGAAGCAAAAACCAGACGACGGATGAAAAAAGCGAAAGCCGTGCAGCTAACACACATACACATACACATACACATGCAACATAGAATCTAAGCTAAAATCAGTGAGCGTTAAGAAAAGTTGAGAGTGGGAGGGGTCGGGCGCGTCGTAGTATAAAAGCGAAGGTGAGAGTTTTACAACTCAATTTCACAATTCGCTACTTTATGCAAATTTGTTCGCTTTTTATGGCGCACAAGTTCGATATTGAAGTCGGAATTGGATTGTTTCCAAATCAAAGCTGCACAAGTACTCTAGTTTTTATGTTTCAAGGACATAATCAGACAGATGTTGCCATACTTAAGTAAGGTCACATGTATTTGTTAAATTTATGCATATGAAAATATATTTATACTTATACTTATTCCTTTATATACTTGTATACTACATTTATATGAATGTGTGTGTTGCAATATGAAGGTGCAGGTTCTACCGCAGTGGAATAAAGCAAGAATCAACTTGACAAGTGTTATTGCATGAAGCAAACCACAGAAAAAGGTTAATGAGTAGTAACGGATGATCCAATTAGCCTTGTTTTAGGATAATGAGTATGACACACTGTCATGTTATTATAC
>NW_017534786.1:379940-394249 GCF_001853355.1 Bactrocera latifrons
TACTTTGCTAAGTAATTTTACAGAAAATATATTTATTAGTAAGATTTCATGAATAAATTCCTGGGAGTGAAAGACTTAACAAACTAGCTCTCGAAAGTCGGATCCTTTTTGTTATTGCTGTAATGGAGATCCGAACAGGTTTAGATCTGAGAAATAGCAGCTCTTTAATAAATAAAACGGAACCGGCTGTGAATGTTTTTCTTGTCGTGGCCGCTTAAGTTGGCTATGTTTGCAAACGCAGATGAGCCAGAGAATATAAAAACATGCTTTAAGTTCTCCGGTTGAGCAGCCTACAAGCAACTGGCATAAATACAAAAAACTGGTATAATTAGATGCAAATATAATATTAAGAGGTTACACCACTGTAGTAAAGTAAATGCAAATGAATTAAATAAAGGAAATAGGATACATTTGTGGTTGTTCCCACTAGTTATAAAAGCAAAGAGCCAAACAAGGCGAGCAGTCGAGTAGCGAATCGTACAAGGCATATATATTTATATCATGAACTAGCAAACTTTCACGCTCTGCTTACTGCTCAGACATGATTTCATTAAAATTTCCTTTTCACTAAAATTAACACGGCGATCTTATGGCAGCTGATATATATTAGGACTAGATTGGGGTGTCTGAAAGTTGTCTGTCTGACTAAACCTGAAATAGAAAATATGTTTACAGCGATGGTGAAAATATTTATTTCTACCATTTTTTTTTTTCCGGAATGGTAATGAACTTTTCGCCAGATTGCAAGGGGAATGGAAAGCGATCCCTTACAATTACATTGAAAGTCAATGCCCTGAAGATGTGCTGAAGTTTTTAAAAATAATAGCTAGGTAAGTAAATATTGAAAACACTTTAAGAATATTAAAAGTTGCAAATGTTTTGACTACCACTGTAAGTATAATATGATTCAATTTATTATTGATGTCGATAAAGACCGAATTCAGGAACTGGGGGGTTTTAGAACAAGTGTGAGTACGGGAGAAAGCGAGAAAAATGGACCTAATAATGGCTGAACTCTAGTCTGTGGTCCATTGCTTGTGCGTCTTCCTTTTCAACCAACCAACGGGAGATAATGGCCTCACTAATACTTTGTAATTATGGAGTATTTAAAATTTGTTATCTTATCCATCATTATATATACATAGATACATGCTTGTGATGAAATTATTGTAAATTTTTAGCAAAAATATTTGAAACTTTATGACTCTGTAATTAAGCTCTGCTTGAGCGTTGTTAAAATATAGTTATATTTAAAAAATAAAGACTCTTCAAATATAAGAACACTTTGTGAACTACCATCACTATATTTATGGATTTCATTATACAATACGACGCAACGAGTACTAAATTTCCGATAAACTTACGCAGAGAGTTGTAACTTCACTGGCGCCTAATGGCTAGATTGCGCGGCGCTGCAGCATATATTCTGCCGCCACAAACATCTACCATATATACATACGTACTATATATATCGGTATATTTTATTTTATACTTATTGTCGGAAAGATTTCAACAACAAGTGCCATAAAATCTTAATAAAAAAAAAAGTTGCCAACTCCGTAGCAAAGCGGCAGATAAAAATGGCAGAGCGAGTGAAAAAAACAAAACGCTGACCGAAAAATCGCGCACAGGAAATTGCATTTGCAAGAGAAGCGACAAAACAAACAAAAAAAAAAAATTAAGACTGAAACAGTGGAAGAAAAATTATCGCAAAATATTGTCTGTCGAAGATGTTGAGATACAGAAGTTGCTGGATAATAAAACGATGCCATAGCAATAACAACAAGCACCAACAAGCAGCATAAACAAGAAGACTTGCAGCAAATAGGTAGTAAATAAGTTTTATGTTTAAAGTGCGGCACTTAAGAGCAAGACGGCGCAGAATGCAACCCTGCAATGCTTAGAAACCGACATACGAGCGCTTGTTGGTGTCGGTGCATGTATGCGCGCACATATGTTGTGCCTAGCATGTTGCAGGAAATCTAAGCGACGCAGTCAATGGGCTACAACTTAACAGCAACGAACTGCAGCAACACTTTTTATTGCAACATAAATTGGGCCAAATGTTGGACGTTTTTTTGCCGCTGGCTATAGATATGCTGTTGTTATTGTTGTTGAAGTTGTTGTTTGAGTGCAGGCATTAACTGTACTGCGCTGCGGCAGCAGGAAATGCACGCCAAAAAGCACTTGAGCAACTTCAAAAGCTGAAACCGACGCCAGCACACTAGTTGGTGGCCCACCAAGGAAACAAGAAGAAGCAGAAGAAGAAAAAGAAGCCGAGGAAAAGGAAGATGAAGCTGAAGCATAACTAAACTCACTTAGAAACAGGAAGACATAGAGGCGGTTTGAAAGAGAAAGAATGGCGTTGCGTTTGGTAAGCAACGCGAACGGCTGAGGCAAGAAGCCAGCCAATAAAGCAGCGGCGCAAGTACTTTGAACTTTTTACAACTACTTCCACGCTTCGGAAGAATAGTATGCAGTTGATGGTGTTTCACTTGTTCATGTTGATCGCTACATGGCAACGCCATTTAAAGCTTTGGCCTGTGTGTGGCTTGCAGTCAGTTCTGTTTTACGATATTGTTGTTAGTTTTTTATACCCTGAACAGGTTGCATTAAATTTGAAGAGAAGTTTGTAACACTAACATGTGAATGAAATTTTGGAAATCCTATAAAAATGCATGTATATGCAAATATGTGAACAGCGTGACGAGCTGAGTTGTTTAGCCAGGTCCGTTGGTTGGTCTATCTGTCTACACATACACATGTATGCAAATAAGTTACTCAGTTCTTGAGATATCGATCTGAAAATTTTGTACATGTTTTTTTCTTATCAAGAAGCTGCTACTTTGTCGGAATCGCCGATATCGGACCTTTATAGCATGTAGCTGCCATACAAACTGAACAATCGAAATCAAGTTCTTGTATGGAAAACTTTTCTATTTGAAGCGATATTGTCACAAAATTGTGAATAAAATATTACCTGTAACAATGCTACCATATCTGAAAAAAAATTTCAGATCGGACCACTTTATCATATAGCTGCCATACAAACTGAACTATCGAAATAAAGTTGTTGTATGAAAAACTCTTTTATTTAAAAAAAAATATTGTACCTAATTGCACAGAATATTGTTTTTAGCATTGCTATAATATAAAAAAAAAAAAAAAAAAAATTCAGGGCGGACCACTATAGCCGCCATACAAAGTCTATATAAAGGTATTTTTAAACCTTGATGTTATATAAAAAAAAAAAAAATGGACATGTGAAGGGTATTATGGCTTCAGTACTGGCGGAATTTACGATTTTCTTTTTTTGTTGTTATTTTCATGCTAACAAAGTCAATTTTGCCGCGGCATGGCCTGCCTAGGAGGTGGCGGCACAAAGCGCTCGCAGTGTGGCAAAAGTCGTGACGCCGTAGGTAATCAAAAGCGGGGAGGCGTAAAGCACAACGAAGATGGAAATGTGAATGAGAAGAAACAGACACCCGGTTGACTTGCAACAATCGTAAGAAAACCAATAAAGTAGGCGCAACAAAAAACTTTCAACTTCAATTTATATACAATCAAGCACCGCTACAGAGGCAAAAAACAACAAAACATACAACAATGGCAAGCGTAAAGTAAATTGTAGAAAAAGCGTAGAATTCATCTGCATAATGGACGCTTTGATGGCAGCCAATTAGACTCAATAAAATCAACAAAGTGTATGATACTGATGCTGCTGCGGCACATTCACCACTTTGTTGCACGCGTGACGCTCTGACTCAGAAGAAAGTAACGCGTAAGTAAGACAGAGTAAAAGAAACGAAAGAAAAAATCGAAGGCAAATCATACAACAGTTCACTCAACCCATTCAATTAAGTGGCGGCGCTGGAACTGCACTCACGCACGTACAGCTCAACCGTCTCAGGCAATCGTACAGTCGGCCAGTCGTTCAGGTTGGCTGTCTGCGGCTCATCTAGCCATCTGGCTATTAGCATTTAGCAAGTTTTTTCTACCTCAGCTGCGTTGTAAGTTGGCAATCAGCTGTGAGCTGTGAAACAACCGAAATCACTCAACGCATCAACGGCATGTGGCATGTGTGGCGTGTGTGGCAGGTACAAAATACTTAATGTCGACAGAAATATACACCAATACATACATAAGCACAGGTTGGCAAGCACTACTTTGCGCACTGACAGCTTTGAATTGCTTTCTGACAGCGTTCTTTGTGTGTATAAGTAAGTATGTACATAAGTCTGTATGCATGCATGTATATGTGCATGTGGATGCGTGTGGGGCCGCAATCAACAATTAACAATCGAGCATCGAAGTGCAGCAGTCATCGCCAATGATGCATTAAAAGCCACTAGTGGAGCGAGTAAAAGTGTAATGCATAGAAGACCACTGCCTCATGCCTCATGCTTATGTTCATGTCCAGGTAAGTACATATTTGTATGAGTGTGTGTGCTCACATAAGCAGTGCGCTAGCAGTTAAGCTCTGGCTTGGTATTGTTCATAGCAACGGAAGCATTCGCTCTGCTGCCTCATCACCTTTTAGTGGACATTAATTATTGTTGTTGTTTTTTTGTTGTATAAGTACATATACTTAAATATATCCACACCTACAATTCATGCATGTATGTGTTCATTTTATATTTCCTGGAAATTTTCTAAGCATCAATTTTTGCTTTGTTTCGCACATTTTTGGTGTGTTTCGGAATCTATTCGCCGGAGTTTATGGAATTCAACAAAAATTGCAAACAAAGCTGCCAATAGTAGAGTTGAATTTTCAGGATCTTCACCGATCAATTTTTGATCGACGAAGTACTCATCTAAAGGCTTAGAAGTAAAGTTTTTTTTAATAATTTTCCATTAAGTCATTTCTGAGCTACCGAGCTTCTTTGCTCGCTGAGTTCTTAATTTGATCCCATGTTACTGCTAGAAAAAATGTTTTCTGTCTCAATAGATATCATGAAAATATCAGATTTCAGATTTCAGATATCCAAGCGGAATCTTTAGGGAATTTCTGCAAAAATTTAACATAGTAGGTGTTCTTAGTCAAAATAAAAGCGAAATTGAAAGTGCAATAAAGATTTTATATAGACTTGATAAGTATAGTATATTCCGCTTCGACACTAACTCGAAGGAATAAGTAGAACAATAAAGGAGGATTATTCAAAAAGTTACATTGGTTTTCACAAAAAAAAAAAAAAAAAAAAAAAAAAAAAAAAAAAAAAATTTAATGGTCTTATGAAATTCTACAATACCTCTAGAATATTGTGCTAAATAATCAAGTTGATCCGAGTAATAGTTTCGGAGATATAACTTTGAGAACTTGTGCGTTTGAGGCTAACGATGTATATAGTATGTGCTCTAGGTATAAATGGATATAGTCAAGCGTATAAAAATTCAATTAATTCGGTGGTTAGACTTTGTTGTATGCATGGAAAACGATGCTTCGACCTCAGACCAATAGCTGGGCAACGAAAGGTTGCAAGGTTGCCCATGCATTCAATAGAAGTACCAAGTTCATAGTCACCTGCCTGAACTCGGGACGTGCACGTACAACTGATTCACAAAGGAGTAAGGCAACTGGCGAAGTTTTGTGTTCTCATTCCAGAATAACCCACGGTTTTGCTACCAAAACGTAGAAACAGAAAACAAGATGACAAAATTGAAAGCCAGAAAGCCACTGTTCCTGAGGTTAATACTTTGGTCTCAGGAAGTCAATAAAGTAAAATTTTAAAACAAGCATCGCATTTTTTTAAAAAATTTAACGTAAGACTTAAAAACAGGCCTCTATTATAACGCTAGGTGGAAATTGAATATGACTTAATTTATAACGAGATGTCATAGAAAAAAAAAAAACAAAAAAAAAAAAAAAAAAAAAAAAAAAAAAAAAAAAAAAAAAAAAAAAAAAAATGCCTTCCGCAATCAAAGTATTGCTAACTCATCCAAAAGTGGTTATCGAAATGTTTAAATCTTTCATAAAATAATCCTCAATTATGTAATGCGCTCTCCCAAGTTTCAATTACGGGGTTCATCGCTTATATGAATATGTCACTCAAATCTTTCAAACTTTACTCCAAATATTTTCGAAGGCCCCAGGACTACTGCACTTCATGCGGCGGCTTTATAGGTGCCAAAACTTTGAGGCTCGTTTCCTTGAAACTATATTTTTTTATCCGGCCGATTTAAATTTTATACTCAAGTGCCTTATAGAGCACTTTTCCGAAAATATTGCATTTCGAAAGTTGTTTAATTATTTTGACGTCCAAAAGCACAGGTAAAAATTGAACTTTTTCCAAAATCCAGGTCTATATCCCAAATTTTTCGAAATTCACAAAACTCTTATACAATGGACTTGATAAAAGCTTTATGATTTACTTTTTTTCTTTTCAGATATGAATCCTATCCAAGAAGTTGATGGCCACAAAAAATATCAATAAACGGGATCATTGATATTTCCGCCATATTTTTTTACATTTTGTAGTTCAATAATACCGCTTAATATAGAAGCAAAAAAATCGGATGTGATCTATTTTTATTGTCCCATAATAAAAGTGGAAAAAGTACCTCTTTTGACGGTACTAAAGGCGTCCCCCCTTTAAAGCAAATTCCTCAGACTAGGCTCTGTATGATTTGTTTGTTCACAAAACTGAAGATACCCAAGAAAGGACGGCGCTACGGAGAAGCTATAAACTGCATCGACAGAGGAGCTAAACAAGATTACAAAAAAGTTTGTAAAGTAAAAGTAAAAAACCCTTTAGATTTTCTAATTTTAATAACATAAATAATAGAACTGAACATTGCGGGAACTCTATTGCACTAGTAAATTCAAATATCACAACAAATCTGAGAAATATAATATGTATTTTTAGATTACCAGAGATTACATCAATATGTGCTAAACTACATATCTCTTTATTTTATTATTCCTGTAATAACCGTATTTTTTTATTGGATTAAAGAAAGGAAAATAAAAAACAAAACTCATTGGCTTTCCATGCCCTTATTCACACTAAGAGCACATTCCAGCGAATAAAATATATAAATAAATTTCCAACCGCAAAATTCCACGTAATTAAGTACATGTCAAAAATTAGATTGCTTTCAAAGGGAAATAAAAACCTTTTCCTGATTTAAAAAAAAAAAATAAAAAAGAAATAATATAATAAAGAAAGAAAAAAAACTAACCGTAAGGAACAAAAGTGATTTAAATTGCTGACTCACGCGAAATTAAGCGACAAATCAGGAATGAACGATGACAAATAAAAAAAGGAACGCCAGTGAAAGAAAAACCTAATGGCTGTTAACTGCTAAAACAATAATGGCAATCGACTGTGAAGCGCTTTTGCCACCCTAAGCTGCGATGACAGATGTGTGGTGGGAAGCCAGGGTTGCATTTTTTACTTCCTTTTGCATTTCAATTGTTTTGTGTTGCACGTTTGCATAGAAAAATCGTCAATGGAAAGGCGAAAATTGCTGCTGGGAAGCACCAAGTGCCAGAGGAAGTGCAGGCGAGCATTTAAGCTCACATACACATGAATAAAAAAGAAGGACTTCTATGCATGCGGCGTGTGTGAGCGCGTGTGCTGTACCGTGCTGCGCTGGAGTTATGCTTGGCGCCATAAATTATGCAATGCAATACCGAATAGCTGTCATCAACAATAACACAGGATGCAAATCTGCTCGGCGGAGAACAATGTGAACGGCATATATTGTGCGCGAAGTGCTGGAGAGCGGAGGACTTCCGTGCAGCGTTGGCAAATAATGTTTAAACAAATGAAATGCGCGCGCGCACACACGTACATATATTTCGCTTGAAAAGAATAGTTTAAATTTTTGCAACTGAATTAGATGTGGTGAATTTAGAAAGGGAATATTCTGTTTTTTTTTGTTATTTATAAACGCATGCCAGTTTTTGGTATGCATGAAACATTAAATATTGGTAAATTAAATCTAAATTGGTATGCAAAAAATGGAATGCATTTTGAAAATTTCCAAAATTGGAATATGTCAGTGAATACAATTTCAGGTAGTTTTTTATGCATTGATGTTATATAATATTAGAAAACTTCGCCTTACTTTAATTTTACTATTGTAGAAATGAAAATTCGTATCAGAATTTGTATCTAGAGCATACATTCACATACATATGTATGTATATACAGCCCGTACCAGTAGTATTTGGATTCCAATTGGTAACAGTAGCACTTGGAAAGATTACGTAAAAATAAAAAGAACTCAGCTGCGATTAAAGTTGGCATAGCTACGCTGGCTCTATGGGCCAAGATCCCGCCTCAGTCTGAAGAGCATGCTACGAATCTATAAGATAAGAATTACTTAGGATAATCTGGATGTATGTCATTTAAGTCTGGGCAGAGCAGCGAATTCAAATTTAAAAGTAAATCATGCTTTTCAAAATAAAGTTCTGCGCTTATACTTATAGTGGTTTTTTCTTTCTATGTGAGAAACGGATGCCCTCCACACGGATTTAAAGTTAGTTGATGAAAATATATTTTCGATTCAATTCATTGAATTTTTATGACATTTAGTTATCGTTTTTATAATTAAACGGATTCTAAATATATTGAAATTTACAACAAAATAAACTTTTCATTACCCCCACGATCGACGCCCAAGAAACTATCCTTTATACAGATAAAAAAATGGGCACCGTTAAAGAAGTTCAACATGCAGCTGGTATAGAAGGCGTGGTAAAGCAGTCAAACAATGCTCTCTTCAATAGAGATTGGATCTTCTAGCAAGTTTCTGCTCCAGTACATAAGCCTAAAATCATACAGCATTGGCTTAAAAGCAATATTGCTAGTTTCATAGCTGCAGATGAATAGCATGTGGTTCTAGTTGGGGAACATGGCTTGACGAAAATCTCACAGCAATTTGGAGAGTCTCAAATAATCTTAGGTGCTAGCAGAGTCCTGAATATGAAATGGAAGTATGTGTATTGCTATAGATCAAAGGCTGAATCCGCTTCTCCTTTCGTTCATTTAGGCCTACAGCTAAGTCTATCGTGGAATTTGACCGCCATTTTGTATACATATAGCCGTCGGCTTTAGCCCCTCTTTCCTGGGTTTTGCTCAGGGATTAGTTTTTAATGCCGAACCTCAGCAACCACGGAGAGCTCAGCAAAGATTCTGCGTGGAGAATATAGCTCAGAGCACTGCCGCCTACTGAAGGTTGTGACCTTAGGTTTTATAAAATATTGAGGGTCATGCAAACGCCAGTGAGTTTGTGTCGGTTCAAATTCCTAATTTCGAATATATCCGTTTCTCTCTTAACAGGAATTATACCTAAAAGTAGTTCCCGTAATATAATATGCCTCCTTATTCATGAAAGTATACAAAAACAGAAGTAAATTTTATGAACAAGCGGAAGTACTTCATATAGAGAAGGCCTATGTAGTTCTACTGAGCAACTACGGGAGGATACAGAAAGCAATATTTGGGTTCCGGGTAACAGAAACATCTTCGGCAACGAAACGGGCGACGAGTAGGCAAAGCTATGAGTATCTTTAGATGAATTCGAGGCAAAGTTAATACCATGACCGCTGGTAACGATCAAATGAGAGCTGGATATGCATATGGAACTAATAGCTCAGAGCAGATGGCAATCAATAACAACTGTCAGATAACAAAGCACATATTGTCTCGGTATGACAGAAACGGAACTAAGGACTAATTTAATATATCCGGAAAAAGTATGTACAGGTTTACAATCACTATACAGAGGCACTGACCTTTTGAAGAGCATATGGTAAAGAAGAGCTTGGCAGGCTTTACCATGACATTTCTAAAGTTCAGGGAATTACTCGCATCAAGGTCTTGACAATTGAACTGATCAAATACTGTTGATAACAGAGATGGATCGAAATTTTTTTGTATACAAATTTGGTGAGGTTTGGGGTTGGTGAATAAATTGGGTAGTCGACCTATCCTTGAAAAAGTCGTTTAAATTATGAGAAAGATTGATCAGTACAGTCACATAAGCAGCCATGACATCGCTAAGGAACTTGCAAAAAAAAAAGCTCGATGATTGGTTACCACATGAATTGTCTATGAAAAGTTTAATGGACCGAATTAACATTTGCGATTCTTTGCTGAAACGAAATGAAATCGAACCATTTCTGAAGCGAATGGTAGAAGGCGATGAAAAGTGGATTCAATGCGACAATAATGTGCGAAAAAGATCATGGTCCAAGGGTGGTGAAGCTCAACAAATGGTCGCAAAGCCAGGATTGAAGCCTCAAAAGGTTATGATGAGAGTTTGGTGGGATTGAAAACGAATCATTCAGTATGAACTGTTCTAGCTTGGTCGAACGATAGATTCTACATTTTACTATCAACAACTGATAAGATTGAAGCAAGCAATCGAAAAAAAATTTTGTCTTCCATCAGGACAACGCTAGACCACACACATCTTTAATGACTCGGCAAAAACTTGAAGAGCTTGGTTGGAAAGCTTTAATATAGCTCTGTATTTGCACCATCGGACCATCATTTCTTTAGCTCAATGCAGAACTCCCTTGTTGAAGTAAAGTTGACATCGAAAACAGCCTGTGAAAAGTTTTTCGCCGAGAAACCAGAAAAGTTTTACACTGATGGAATAATGTCTCTAGCGGAAAAATGGCAAAAAGTGGTCACCAAAAATGATACATATTTGGTTTATTAAAGTTCATTATAAATATAAAAAAATAAATTGAAATTTGATTAGAAATGCGAAAAGACTTTTTCGATTACCCTATATATCGATGTAATGAAGGCTCCGAAAATAAAAGGACGATGCTGTTGAAAAATTAGAAGAAGAAAGCTGAGTAGGTAAAGGATTTTGGAGTTTGCAAGAAAACACAATAGTATGCGCATAGCCAATAGCAGAGAGGCTGCCAAAACAGTAGATATTTTCCTACCATTTTTTCCATACATACTACATATGTATATCTTTATGAAACTCTCTTCACCTAAGTGTTAGAGCGAAAATAATCCACGCTCTACTTACACTCAGAAAATAATATCACAATAAAAAGAGAGCGCACTAAAACTGAGAAGAGCTACCGGTAAATATGCTTCAAAATTGTTATTGCCAAAGACCTGCCCAATGTCGATCAACACGCACGGTTGCTGTGCGCAATGATAGCGGTAATAATCAACCATTTGCAATCGCATGGCGATAGCAATAAAATACGGTATCGCATTACTTGGGCATAAGTGCAACATGGGAAATTGCATGCAACATTACACTTCAACTTTGTATACATCAGCAGCTGTTGATGAGATGTTTATTCAACTTGAGCATATGCTAGTCATACCATAAGCCGTGACATGCTTTTGTAAATGTGTGTATTTGTGTGTGTGTGTGTGTGTGTGTGTGTGTGTATGTGGATTTATGTACATGAAATGGAGAGCAATAAATGATATGAATGAGCGTTTCAGCAAATGCGAAATATAACTGTAAGTAAGTGTAGGTGCAATCAATAGACGACTGTACCACTTTACACCTACACACTCACACATATTTGAACTTACATATGCTGGGCGTTGCGTAAATCATGCATAAAATCCCAAAAGTACGCGTGTTCCGCGTGCAACAGCATCGAAGCGGCGAAATGCTTCTTAATAGCTGCATCGAGATATGGGTGCTAGGGGCAGCTGTGTGCGCGCTCTCACTCGCTCGCTTTGTATGCACATGTATAAGCTGTCATTTATTAGGGTCGTAGCGTGTGCATGTGTGTGTTGGTAATCACACTTTTACTACAATACAATGCTCAGATGCAGTAAAATGAATTGATATTGCAATGCAACATTTTCTTCGCACTGGAATTCAATGTACAAGCGCGTGGAATATTGCACACAACACACACACACACACACACACATAGAAACAAACACATAAGAACTTAAACACATATGCGTTTCGTAGCGAGTTCCATGTGTGATTGCTGCCCATTGTATAGAGCCATTGAATAGCTGGCTGGCAATATTCTGTGAGCAATTGCATAGCGCATACTCACATACACACGCACACAAACGCATTCAATGCATTCAATGTACCTTGGGGCCATAATAATAGTGTGACATTCGACAACCCTCGGACCAATTGCGCTTACGCTCGTTTTTATCGCCATCAGTAGGGGCGCCGGCCACTCCGTGTTGCAGATGCGTTCAAGTCACAAAAAATCCTTCAAACATGTTATATATACAAACATACGGACGGACATACGCTTATAAAGCATGTTTACTGCGATTTTTTGCCAACTTTTGCTTCGCATTTTATGCGTTCTTCTCATTTCTACCGGTGTCCTTGTGACACATGTTCGTTTAGTTGCTTCTTTACATAACTGTAAGCTGACTTTGCGCTGAGCTGACGTTCATTGCTTGCACATTTTTACACCTGGTGACGAGCGTGTTGCCCAACGAACGATCATATGTTTCGTAATCACTCACGTATGTATGTATGTATGGTTATGAGTTGAATTTTTCTACCGCGTTGGAATTTTTGGTTCCATTGCATAGCTAGTAGTGCGTGATACTACCTATCTATAAAAATGTATGTATGTAGATATTTTCTGGTCTGTATATTGTATCTAAATTATTATTTACGGACTTTCGCAAATTTCTTAATTTATATATTTTTTTTTTGTTATGTCTACATAGATTGTGACAAAAAAGCTCCCGAAAATTTAAATTTAATTCCCCAGGTAAATTATATTATGTTGCTAACTTGGTAGGACTGTCCTTAATTACTATGCCAAATATGAGACCGATCTGCCAATTAGTTCGTTTACAGCAGCTGCTTAAGTAGGTATACCTCAGCAGAACGTTGCGAATTTTAAAATGGATAAAAATATCGAACAAAGATTTTGTCTCAAATTCCGTATGCGGAATCATTGCGAATATTGAAAAGGGCTTGTGGCGGTTTAGTTGTATCAAAGCCAGAATCCTACGAGTGGTACAAAGCCTTCAAAGATGGTCGAGAGATCGTTGAAGACATGCCTCATTCTGGACGACCTTCTCAACGAATGAGAATATTAAAAAAAAGTGAAGAATTTGATGCTTGAAAATCATCAATCATGAGTACTTTTGAATAATTTTGGTGGATATTTTGGGTATGAAATCCGTTCTTCCTCGTCTCGTCCCGATAAAGATAATTTCTTTAAAAAAAGTACGAACCAAAGGCCAAAAACGCAATGAATCAACCACCTATCGTCAGATTTTTTTCCGTGTAATTTTTTTGCACCGAACTAGTTGATAAATTACTCGACCTTTGTTCAATTAAAGCGCTAAATAGACCGATTTATCATAAAAAAAAACCAAAAACAAAAAAAAAAAAAAAAAACGATTTTACTACATTCCTTCTTAATCAAATTGAAATCGAGTTGAATCTGCAAAGCCACGTTGTGGGTGTTGTTGTCCGCACTGTAAACTTGGTTGGGAAAAATATATAAAACTAGTCGACTATGCGAAAGGCATACACCGGTTTCTCATGTACAAAATTATTTTAGCTCTGCAAAAAGGCTATAATGACGTACTCTCCTAGTCTCTTGTATCGATTCCACTCAACAGAGCTGCGCGAAAGGATAGGGAGTAAAGAAATGAAGAATCGAAGCCACAACCAGAATTTGGTTGTACGAAAAGGCTATTAGCTTAAGAAATTTTAAAAGTTTCGCGGATCTAAGTTTCAAAAAATTAACAACAATAGCAACTTCGGTTGCACCAAATATATAATACCCTTCACAAACACCTAAGATGCCATATAATCATTTTGATTTTGATCGGCCGGCTTGTATGGCAGCTTTATGCAATAGTGGTCGATCTGAAAGTTTTATTCGTATATTTTATCGTTGTCTGAGGCAATAATTGGTGCAGATTTCAACTCAATTGAAAAACTTTTAAATGCAAACACTTTATTCAGATTATTCAGTTTCTATGGCAGCTATTTGCTAAAATCATCCGAAAATCATCTAAGATCATCTGAAATTATTTTTCGGAGATTGTATTATTTTAAAATGACGTTTGTAAAATTTTTTAAATTTCAGATTGGTATGGAAATTACTTTTTCTTAAATTTAAAAATCTTTAAAATATAATAATTTTTCGTGTTAAATTTTTGATGCTCCTTTTTAAAGCTTTCAATAAAATATAAAACATAAAAACAAAATAAAATTGCAATGCATTTGTTCTTTAAAAAAAAATAAGAAAGGTTTAAGAACTAAATTCAAAAATTTTTATAATCAAAAACTGAAATTTATAAAATTTTTGAAATGTTAATTTCAGAATCAAATATTTTATCAATTAAATATTTTCAGTAAGT
>NW_017534786.1:394511-428716 GCF_001853355.1 Bactrocera latifrons
ATAATAAAAATTGTCTTTCAGATTAATTTTATAAATCTTAACTTTTATAAAATTCAACTTTTCGAAAATTGTAGTTTTAGGTTTTAATACTTCTATTACTTACTAGTATGTATATTATATAATAGTTATTACAAACCGAATTTGATCATGTCACTTACCTGGAAAAAGAAAAATACAGAATAATTAAAATACAATAAATTTGTACTAATTTTGAAAAGTGTATTGGAAGCTTGTAAGTACATGACATAAAGCATAATAATAATAAAGTAATGTGTCTTTATATGCAACAAATATAGAAATTATAAACAAGATTTACCTTCTCATTGATAAAAATGCACACATATATGTATATGTGTATACAATAGCGTTCATGCACACAACTCACAGAATTGCCTATTCTGCTTGTTTACCCTCTTACAGGCAAGATCTTCAAACACTTCACTTCAAAATGGAAAAAAATTTGCTCGCAGCAAACAGCTAATGAACTCGCGACGCGACTCTCACCTTTGCGCTCTGAAAATGGACTTCAGCACTGAGATCGCACGTAAGTGCCTGCTACAAGGTAGCGCACATATGGTTGATGCGCGTGAGAGAGCGCTACATGTCATAATTGCAAGAGAGCCGAGCGATGCAGTTGCGGTTATGGGTAAAGAGAGACCGACTTGAAATATATCTATAGAGAGCAGGCGCAGACAATTGCCTATTCAAACAAAGGCTAGACATGAAAACATTGACAGCCCGTCACATGGGGTTTCCCAAGAAAATACAGTGACTTATAAGTATGATCTGTATTTGAAAATTCCTAGCAATTTAGAACTAACTATTTATCACTTTTTGAAGAAGCTACAACTAGGAATTTTTCGAACAATCAAATTAATCATACAAGAAACTGCTTATTTGTCGAAGTCATCGATCTCGGATCATACAAACTGAACGATCGAAATAAAGCTCTTGTACGGAAAACTTTTGTTTTACGAGATATTCTCACTTTTGTTATGGATTCTTTTCTATTCCATTTTGGGTTAGTACTCACCCTCGGAACATCGAAAGTTAACATTTTTCTTGTTTAAACTTTTCGATAATTGATATCCTTGTAACAGAAGCAAGTAATGTACAAGCTTCAAAAATATTACCTCCGTAACGTCCTTTCATCTTGTTGGGCTACTTCAAAGCTGTCGTTTAAAGTAGCTGTAAGTGAGTTTAAAAAAAAGTATGAAAATAGAAAACTTTAATTAAAGTCAACCAACAAGTGACCGCATTCGAAGCGGAAGTCGTTCCACTTACACGACAGCTGCACGCACACGCCGAAAATCACACACACACTACAAGCAGAGGTAGCTATGTCAACGTAGATCTTGTCAGAGCGCCATCACCTGAGCTTAGTCGCTGTTGTCGAGTTTATTTTTGTTTCTAAATATTTGTAAATGCATTTTCAGTTATATAATTTGTAACAAAATCAACAAAGGCTAACAATGTAGAAACGGAACTATGCAACGGTACGTAAGAAACACTGCCTGTCTGTAAGAGCTAATATTTGGAGGGATATTTAGAAGGGAAGCGGCGGCTGGGCATAGCAAAGGTATTAAGTGAAGGAACTTGTTAAGTCTCTGACATGTAATCCGTCAACAAGCTAACGAACTAAGTTTACGAAATTTAACAAGCAGCAACAACAACAATTACAAACAACAACCATAACAAAAAGCAACAACCGGAGTGGGACAAGTCATTGGTATATAAGGATATCACGTTTTGGCGACAACGGTGGATTTAGCCAAACAAGCTGTGAGGAAGAGATGCAGCGCAAGAAGTTGCAAAAGAAGAAGAAAAGCAGAAAAAACGCTAACTTCGGCTGCACCTATTTTATAATACGCCTGACAGGTGATTTTCTTATGCTATATGTAAAAAGGTATAAAAAGTCTTCAACTTGATTTTGATATGTTACTTTGTATGACAGCTATATGCTATAGTGTTCCGATTTAAATCTGGTTTACTCGGAGAGTGTAGCGTTGCTTTGTATATTGTTCAGGCCAAATTTCGAGAAGATATCATGGCAAATAAAAATATTTTCTTCACAAGAACTGTGTTTTGATAGATCAGTTTGTATAGCAGCCATCTGCTATAATGGTACGATGTGGAGAATTTTTTCGGATATTGTAAGGTTGCTTGGGATGATACTTCGTATAAAATTTCATGAAGATATCTCGTAAAAGAAAAAGTTTTCAATACAAGGACTTAATTTTGATCAGCCAGTTTGTATGGCAGCTGTATGCTATAGTTGTCCGATCTGAGAAATTTATTCAGAGATTATATTATAGCTTTAGATAATAATTCCTGCTAAATTTCGTGAAGACATCTCGTCAAATAAAAAAGTTTTCCATATTAGGAGTAGAGTTAGATAGGTCAGTTCGTGTGGCAGCTATGTGTTCTATCTATCTCTCTATCGGCGGTTTCAACAAATTATTAGCTCATTGGAGAGCAAAGGACGTATGCAAAATTTCAGGCTGATACCTCAAACACTGAGGTCATAGTTCGCGGTTATACCGAGGAACATAGCTAACTGGACTCAGCTCGTCGCGCTGATCATTTATATGTCTATATCGTTTATTTTATAGGCTCACCCACATTTCTTGTTGTTACAAATTTCATGACAAACTAATATCTCCTGTATAGGGTATAAAAATTTTTGTGTGGCTGTGTGAAGTTGCGGCTGATTTAAGGCGAATAAACTTAGTTGCAGCTTCATTTGCATATAAATGCTTGGCTGCCACAAACTATTTACAGCAACTGAGTGGACCAGAGAGGCGCGGTGACAGCACACTCACAGGTATGTTTATATACACACATATACATCTATATATATATATGCATATACATACATTATTGCAGACGCGTTTGTATTGCTGTCGCACCTTTATGGCGGAGTTTGTCGCTGACAGATGAGCTGCACTACAAATGTTGATGACGTTGTTGTAACTGCGTTGTTTTTGTTGCATGGTCGTTGAGTTATTTTCGTCACCGCTGTGCAGCTGTTGTTGCCGCCGCACAACTTGTGGCAAGCGTCTTGGCGGCAATGGCAATCCCAGCAGCAACCGTGTAGGGAACAAGTAGTTGTTGTTGTTTTTATTGTTGTCGCCGCTGCGGATAGCGAATTTTGCTACAAGCATAAATAATACATACATGCACGGAGGTGAGTGGTGCGCGGCTAAGCATGCGAGGGTGTGTGTGTATGTTGTTGTTGTAATGGAGTTGCTGACAAATATCGCATTATCTCATGCGTCGCCGCTGCCGCTGCCGCTGAAGATGCGGTTGCTTGAGTTTTTCTTTGAATTTTGGCTCGCAGCCAAATTGTGTGGGTGCTCCAATTGTGCGCACACACACACACACACACGGACACATACAAAGGTATATTGTATATTTTGACATCTATAGCCTTGTGGCTGTTGCTGACAGTCATGACACTCTGGTGGCACTGGCAATGACAGTGGCACTGAGAATGCGTTCTGCGGCAAATTGGCACACACACACACAAACACATCTAAACATGCACTTGCATAGAATTGCTTACTTAAGTAATAAGCATCACACACCTATTTGCAAGCATGTTTGTATGTGTGTGCGCATAGCGGTAAATTGTATATGCAAATGTTAATCAGGTGTGGAGTGCAATTGAAATGCGGAAAGTAAATAGGAATTGCAGATGACCTCGAGGGTACGACCCCACATTTGAGCACGTTTGAGGATGTTTCGTTTGAAGGGGTTCAGACACACACGACAGACATTTAATAATACCGTTTTAATCTGCTTTTACACATACAAAGCAGCTCATTATGCATTGCATAAATATTTTAGCAAACTGCTTTTAAATTCTAGTATTGTTAGTATAATCAGCTAAGTGCTGCTTTTGAGACAGCATAACATTGGTTGGGAGTTAAGGTTACTTTTAACTTATTAGATGTGGTATTTACTATTTTTAGCATAAGGGAGTAATTATAAAGAGAAATATGCAATGAAATGGTAGTAATTTAATGTTAAATTAATATAAAAGTATAATAATAACTAAAGGATATAATTAACATTCAAAATGTTTAGACTTGAAAAAAAAATAAATTTTTTTTAATATTTTTTTATTTAATTATTTTGTATTTAAAAATTTTTGGCATACCCTGAAATATTTGAAAAAAAAATATATTTGAAAAAAAAAAAATATTTTTTTTGCTCCATTGTGCAAAAATATATTTTTTTTGCAGATATTTCTACAAAAACTATTAGAAAAAATTGTGGAATAATTTTTTTTTTGTTAAACGGGTTTTATTGTAAACTGAGCCTCATTTAATAAATCATCTTACACCCCACATATACTTTAAAGTTTTTAAAATAAATTCATACATATAGAATCCAGAAGCCTTTATGATAAAAGATATTAAGCAATGTAGGGAACCGAACAGAAGTGCAATCCACAGCAGTCACTATAAAACCAGCATACCTCTTTTAGTACCGCAGAGGTTTTATAATAGTTAAACGTGTAATACCCTTTGATTACTCTATATTGGAAATTGGAATTTTCATCGAGCCACTGAAATATATATATGTGCATTAAATATAATTTTCGTACATAAAGTAATATTCGAAAAATTAACATTTTTTGTGTGTTTGAGTCTGATAAAAAACCGAAACACAGCTCATCATATTTTTTTTTTTAATATTGAACCAAACACCGAAAGTAAAGTTTTTATAGAGGAAGAAATAGGGAAAAGCTAAATTGTCAAAACACTTCTAGATTTATATCTACACATATAATGTACATAATATGAGTCTATAATATTATTACAAACAAATTTATATATTTTTCTAAGCGTGGCAAAAAATGATTATCATTTAGGGCATAGTTGCCGGCACACTACAACAGGATGTAGCTTTGCGTAAGGTAGCTATACCATAGTAATAGATGGTTATAGTAGATATCATAAAAAACATTGTGTCTGGCTACTCAGTTGTCTGGTATTGGTAGCCATGAGATCTTCTTGATTGGCGTACGCTCAATATATATTTTGTGGTAGCTATATCCAATAGAAGTTTATCGAACACAAATTTTTTTCACTTTGTAATTATACGCCAACGTTATATAAATATTCGTTTTTTCCACAAGACAAAAAAAAGAACAAAAAGCTGCCAACCAAGTCATTTGTAACATTCATTAATGCGCTCAACAAAATTGACTGAATTTATTTGCAATAGCATAGGACAGAATTCATTACTGCAACATTTTTGTGAGAAGCTTACCGAGTTCGTGTTGTTGCTTTTCATATACTATATCTTATTTAGCGACAGGTCTACTGCTTAAAACAGAATAGGTCAACTAAAAGTGTACGAAATCGCAGATTGCTAAACTTCTAAAACGGTACATTTACCGATACATAAAAAATCGGTTTTTTCATATTTCGATATTTTAAACTATCGAAAACGAACAAAATTTTGATTAAATTTAAATTTTATTTTAACGGCGTAAATTTTGGACATATTTCGATAATTTTATGGACAATATCTTCTAAATAAGTAAAAGAGATTTCTTTGTAGATTTCGTTTACAGAGAAGGGTGATAAGACTGCAGCAGAGGAGTACGTTTTTAAGCCATAATATATTTTTACAAATATTTTGGAAAATAATTTCGTATACTAACAAATAACGTAACAAATTGAATGACTGTCTTAAATCACATTAAAATAATTTAAGAGGGAAGTCTGCTTTTCTCTGGCCGAACGTCTAGCAGTTATATGAGCACTTGGGCTGAAACGGAAAACTTTGACGATTTTTCTTAATTGACGGGCAAGATAGAAAAAAATTAAACTCGTTTGAAACTGAGGCAAAATTCATTTTTATTACAAAAAAACAAAAAAAGAAAAAAAAAAAAAAAAAAAATTAAGAAAAGTGTAATTTGAACATATTTTAAACAACATGTAAAAATGTTTTAGTCAAACCCCTTTTTCTGTCAAATAAAAAAATTCAAAATTTTACACTATTTTTGGCATTTTCTTAGTTTAACTAGAATAGAAGTCATTAAAAAATGAGAATCTTTTTTAGTTTTTTTATTTCAGATTGGAATTGCGACCTGCATCCTGTCCGTTTGGCAAATGCACATGCGAGATGCATTGGGGAGAATATATAAGATTTCGTATCCAAAAAATTTTTAAAAATGTATATAACTGTAAATCCTGGAAATTTTGTTTAAAGAAATTATTTTTTCCCTCCCAAAAAATCCTCAAAAAATCGATTTTTGAAGCCTCTAAAGCAGGCTCTCCGTTTAAACACTTGTTTCGCTCACTACCGCAGCAATTAAGCTTCTTATAATATTTCGCTTATATTGGCCACACTTTCAAATATTCATATAATACAAATAATGGGCACAATGGACCCAAAGACGCGGTGTATTCCTCATCCATTCATCTATACAAATACTACATTTATATTGAAAATATGTGCATGTACATATGTATATGGGGCAAACGAATTTATATGCAAATATGTATGAGCATATACATAAATATATAATATATTATATTAAAATAACTAAAAGTCTACAATCSTGCTTGGCACGAGTTTTCATTCTTTCGCAGAAAAAAGTGCACCCAATTTTCTCAAATGAAATCTTAAATAGTTGTCCGTTTATTTAAATACGTTTATATCCCCGAGCACACCTTTCAACGCATCTTTGGCAAGCATTTTTCTGTGTAGGCCTTAATCCCAAATTGGATACCAATACTTTTCGTAAGTTTCTTAGTTTTGATACCAAAATCGGCAGTATGCATACCCGCTTTCCCATAGACACACACACACATATATATATATACAATAGTGTATCCCCGAGGGTGCAATAGCGAATGTAAATGTGTGATTTATAACGGCACACTTAAGGATAATTTGCCTACTAATGCGTGTTTTATTCGTGTTATGTTGGCAACGAAACTGCTTATTTTTTGTTCTTGCTGTTGTTGGTGACCACTAGGTCTCCAAATTTTGTCTGTCTGGCTGCCTAAATACAGCTCGTTTTTCTACACACATAAAAACAGACTTGTTGTTGTATTAATACTGTGCTTTGTTATTGTAAAATAGGCACAAATGATTTATGCGTTTTGGAGCATTTGTACATATTTTGGTTAGTCTTGCTGTAACATTGAAGACACGAAATGCCCAAAGTCATTCCAGACGGCGCAACATACACACAACGCTGTGCAGACTCGCCGAGAAGCTTGCTCACGCACTGTTAAAGCACAGACACATTCAGGGGCATATGTGTATGTGTTTCAATGGCGAATTCCGTTGGGAATAATTTTCGGCGCATTTTGTATTTTGTGTTCGCTTCAAACGATCAGCCAAAGAAATTTATGTGGCTAAACCTTAGATAGATTAGCACATATATACATTTGTAGTACAACAAATAATGTATAGGTACATATGTAATTCTGTTTGAAAACTTGTAGCAATGCTTGTCTCTGTAAAAGCGTAATTTGTTATTATGTTACTTTTTGTGGCGTTTATGTTGCCAGATGTTTGTTTTATTTTCGTCACTGCTCATAATTCAAAGCTTATTTGTACTGCGCGTCTTGTGCCGCTGCTGCCACTTCCTCACCCTCGCGGTGTGGAAAAAAATTAATAACAAACGAACTAACAAATAAAATATTTGTCTTTCGCTGTCTCTGATTGTGCGCGTCGAGAGACCGCGTAAATAAATTGCTTGTAATTTTATCAAATTAATTTTTTCGACTTTCATTTGCTTTCATTAGCACCTCGGCAGCTAAAGCGACACGAAGAAATGCAATAAAAATTAATACAATGGCTTTCTCCGTGCAAGAGACGCACTTTAAATGTCATAAATTTTATTGAGATAAGGAGTAGAGAGGTGATACTTTTTACGTTAGGTATTTTGAAAGCTTTGTAACTGTAAAAAACCGAAAATAAGTAAAACAAATTAAAAAAAAGTTTTAACGAAACATATGATAGTTGAAAACGCTTTTAAAAGGCTATGTATGAGGTGTGTTCAAAAAGTATCGCGAATTTTGAATTTTCGCGGGTTACGTATATTCGAAATTCGAATTTTTTGTGGCGTTATGTTGGTACTCATGTCTCTCACTTATGCCGACAAGCTACCTTGGACCGAAACAACGTTTATCGGTGGTACAAAATGTTCTCAGAAGGCCGAGAAGATGTGACAAAAATTGGCTTTTGCATCACGATAACGCCCCTGCTCACACATCGTTGCTTGTGCGCGACTTTTTAGCCAAACACAACACACTAATGATGCCGCAGCCACTGTATTCCCCAGATCTGGCTCCCTGTGATTTTTGCCTGTTCCCTAAACTGAAGAGATCGATGAAAGGACGACGTTACGCTTCTCTTAATGAGATAAAGACGGCATCGAAGGAGGAGCTGAAGAAGATAAAAAAAATTATTTTTTGAAGTGCTTCGAAGGTTGGAAAAACCGTTGGCACAATTATATCTCATGGGGATTACTTTGAAGGGGACAAAAGAGATATTCATGAATAAATAAATAATTTTTGAAAAAACACAAAATTCGCGATACTTTTTGAACACACCTTGTATGTATATTCACTTGCGAATTTCAAAAAATTGACTTTCTAAAATATTAGAAAATATTCTACGAAAATATGACGTTGAAATGGCAAATAGCTTCGACGTTATAGCATATGTTTATCGTCATATATGAAATGTAAAACGCTTCATCAAAGAAATCGAATAAAATAAAACTTTCAGCCTCCGCTGTCAGATATAACCAATATTATTATACATCGAATATTTAACCAATATATAACCATAATGTAATCAAAACTCTAATTTTTAATTCAATACATACTTTTAAAAAGTAATGTCACATATTTTGCATTTTAGGCGAAAATTTTTTATTTAAGAAAATTTCAAGTTAATCCGGAAAGCAGTTTCGGAAATATGAGCGTTTTTTTGAAAACTCTTGAATTTAATAAATCTGCTTCCGAAGAGAGTGTGTGAAGACAATTTCTCCAAAATAGGCCATTACAGAAGCCTTTGAAAGTCATAAAAAGAAAAGAAATCAATACTGAGTTGAAACTCATCGAAAAAAAAAAAAATAATAAAATAAAATAACACGCATTAAAGAAAAAATAGTATACGGTCGATCTGGAGTTGAGAAGAAGACCTCTCCGCCCCTTGATTGAAGTTTTAATGTTAAACAGTTTATTTCAATGTTCAGAACTATAAGTCCTGTAGATATATATTGCAATATTGTAGGTAATGAAAGGATCAACATATAACATTTTTTATACAGACTTTTTCACATAACCTCAAAATTTATTATTTTACATATCTTTCGAAGTTGCCAACTTGAAATTTTCACACGATATTTTTTTCTTAGAACTTCGCTCAGTAAAACTAATACATATATTGTGGTTTTGATTTGACATAATTGTAAGCAGAAAAATCTTTCCCACCGGCCAATACCTTTCTTCTAAAGTCTTCCTGGAGATTTGTGCCGCGAATAAGGGTATGTAAGAAGTGAAACCTAAATTGGAACAAACTGCATTTTTTCCATGTGAATTATTGTGTGCTTGCAGTTAATGCTTTATGATCCGAAAGGATTATCTAGCGATTTTTGGCATGAAAAAAGTTAACAACCCATGTGCTAATACACAGCTTGTGCCTCCAATAGAATTGTGGCTACTTAATTAAAGAAAATATTTCCGAAGTATTTTGGACATTTTTTTCATAAACACAAGTATTTGAGTGCCATATAGCATTTAGTGAATGTCGTGAAATCATCGAAACTTGCCTCTAATGACTTATCTATCCACCTCTGTTAATGATAAAATCAATAAAGCTAAGGAAAATGCTCTTGAAAATCGACTTGTTGGATAGCAGAAGATCTGAACATCTTTTATGGATCGATTTAGCACATTTCGGTTAATGTTTTGGTTGCGAAGCATACCAATAAGCAACGTCGAGTAGAGGTCGCAAAAGCGATGTTTGACAACGTAACTAAAAGTTTGTATTAAAATATGCGAAACATTTGGGTCAAATTTTGTCACTTGGAATTTATAAAGTTCTAAAGTTTTTCCTCTCAACAGAAAAAATATGTAATTATATGTGAGTATTGCAATTCGATTACTGATTAGCAAACAAATATGAAAATAAAAGTAAAATAAATTATCCAAAAAAGTTTGCACACACGTTTACGTATAATGGTAGTCTTAAAAAAGTACTAAAACGCAGTAACTTTTTACGAAATTTGTTTTACTTAGAACCGAGACTTGAGTCACCATTAATTTCCTACCAGCTCAAGATTTTTTTGTTATTGCTTCGTGTTCATTGTTCATTTGCCAGACTTTGATTGATTAAGTTTTGTAGACGTAAATTTTTTAAGTGCCATTTGCGTAGGCAAAATGTGTAAATTGGCTTTATTGAGCGTATGTGTAAGTGGAGAAAAGAAATATTTATTTGAATAGAGTAATGAATGGATTTTATTGCCTACGCTTAATTAAATGACACAAAGAGGTACATACATACACACATGTACGGACTGAAATCAGAAAAGCTTTAGTGGTGAGCTGAATATGGAAGAGAAAAAATTATATACCTTTAATGTGTACGAGACCCAGGGTTGCAAATAACGCATATAATTTAAACTATTAAAGTTTCAATTACTAATCACAAAATTGGAGTTTTTTAATCCCCAATGGAGATTTTTTTTAGTTCTTAATTAAAAAATTCGCAATTCTCACAAATCTAAAGGAGTTTTATGTATGTATTGATGTAATTACTACTACTAGTAGTATTTCAAATTTCTTCAGAATAGGGGAACATTAAACTCTAATATTTTTTTCACCTTACACACAGGTTTACAGTTGACTTTTTAATTTGAACAATACTCTTAAATACCGGTTTTCATATAAAACAAGTTTAAACTCGAGTTTAATCACAGAAACTTTATAGTTTTTCAAAAACTCAAAATTTTAAAGTCGAGTTTAATAAATTCGAGTTTACCAGAACCAAGAACTAGCACGGTTTTTTAAAACCGCAAAGGCTTAAACTTGGGTTAAATTGATAAACTGAAATGCTTAAACTCAAACTTATTATGAAATAATATATTAAACACTACAATTAAACTCTGAACTCACAACAAAAAAAAAAAAAAAAAAAAAAAAAAAAAAAAAAAAAAATACAAATTTTAATACAACTCTTAAACTTCGACTTTACCCAAAAAGAGAGTTAACACACTGTTTCAAAAACTCAAAAGCTGAAATTCGAATTAAATATTAAATACTAAGAATATTTTACTCACTACTCTTAAATGGCGAATTTAAGATGAAAAATTAGAAGTTTCAACTCGGGTTTAAAAAATTTGTGTTTCAACTGAAAACGCGATTTCGGTTGTAAGTACTAAATTTTAAATACTGCTAGTAAACCCCGAGTTAATACAGAAAACACACAGCTTAGGCAGTTTTTCAAAACTCAAAAGCTTCAACTCAAGTTTACGACGAGATGAGAGTCTATTAACATGTCATAAAGAAGTGCTTTTATTGGTACAAATTATGCAAAGATTGATATAAAGGAATTGGTGCTTGAGAACCCACGATTAATAGTCAGAGATCTTTTTGGTAGCGTTGAAATATCGAAGGATCAGTGAAAATCATTTTGACAATCAAGATGTCATAAAACGTATTATTCTAAGCGTATGACCCGGAAACAGACGATCAATCGCCCGAATATACTGTCAAAGGTGAGTCTAATTCGAAAACCAGTTCAAAGTAGCTTAAAAATCAAGGTTATTCCTTTCAAGCGGTCAGACTGTCAACAAGAATATTTGGAATTTCGCACACTCGCTTCTAATTTTATGTCTTATATTTAAGCGATATTAGCGTGTGATAATTTAAAAAATAATTAACTCAATAAATATGTATTTAAGTATTTGAATTATACACTTATACACACACATACAAAAACGATGTTATTTTTATATATAAAAACTGCTATCTTACTCTATGAGAATACAGAGATAGCAAGTGTAAATAAAATGCCATATCGGCTACAGAATCTTCTGTTTGACAGTGTGTTTGTTTTGGATAAATTATGTCAATACAAAAACAACCAAAATAAACAATAAAATTAATTTCTCTAAGTCATAATACATTTTTTTTGAATAAGTAAATATAAAAAGATATTTTTTTATTTTGATCAATGAGGTGGTTTCATGAAGCAGAAAAGGAGAAAAAAAAGTAATTAAAAAGAGGCGCCCATATACAGAAATACATAAGTACATTAAAATATGGTAACTATGAGCAATTGTGATTATTTCAAATGAAAAATATTTTAATTATAACCTTCAGTTACGTACAAATACAATACATTCCGCAAATTTTCCATTGATGGATTTTTCAGCATTACAATCTGTCGGCTCTTAAATATTTTTGCATACACACGTACATATTAAAATTGATAAATACACCTACGAGCACACAAATATACTGACTTTCGTTTGAAAACATTTCGTTTCTTATGCTATATACCTATACATATGCAAAATTCCATTAAAGAAATCCTACAAGCACCTATACTAATACCCGTATACATACATATGTACATATGTATATGAAAACATACTTTTATATTTATTTTTAAATATTTTTTGTTGCAAATTTATTTTCGTTGTCGCCTGAAGGCGCGTGCCCGCCACATTTCAGCTGTCATTTGCAAGCGAGCGGCGCTAATCTGATGATGTCTGGCAGACACATATATGTATATGTATGTACGCATACAAGCAAGTAAATTGAATCGCCCTGTATTCACATAGAGAGAAAAAAAAAAACAAAAAGTGGCAAAAAGGAATTGAAATCACAAATACATATGCAACACATGCTCCAGCAAAAATAGAGAAGGGCCCGTGGACGTCGTGGTAGACCGACCGTCACTTGATTGATTTATACGAAAATAGATTGGCGGATGGTAGGAAATTTGTGCGAACGTGATGGTGAATAAATGGAGGTAATTTTGCGCTTAGAAAAATAGAGTTTAATATTTGTAGGAAGATTATGCAGATATTTGTATAGCAAATACAATAGGGACAATTGATTTTCGAATAAAATTGTAAAGTTGCTACACTTTTACATTAATAAAGTACGTTTTACTTCTGTTCGTTTAATAATAAATATATTGTTACTATTGTCTGTACACAAAAAAAAAAAAAAAAAAAAAAAAAAAAAAAAAAATTTAATTCGGGGACACTGAAGTTGTTCAAAAATGAGTGAAAATAATGAAGAAAATTTCCTGTATCTCTACATTTGACTCTCCATAACATATATATACTATTTTATATTATATTGAATTCTTTAGAAATAATAAATTTTTTGGATTTTGCTTACCTACTTAAATAAGCTCAATCGACAACAGTTTCAAAAGAGTTTCAAAAATTGTTTCCCCTGTATTTAAAGTACATAAGTACTTTAAGCACTTCTTAAACCTTTTTTTTGATTCTTAATCCTGCTGATTGTCAATTGCATTTCTAAGCACCGAACGATTGTTCGGCGGATTTGTTGCGGATTTTCAGCACTTATCGGATGGTTGTAGTGCTTTCGAATAAAGTGGAAGTGGACAGAAAATGAACAAAGCTACAAAGAGAAACACTACAAAAGCTTAACGCTTAAAGTTAGTAGAGAGAGAATGGTGCATAAGTGTGAGCACATGAACAAGGGGGTTATAATATTATAATAACCAAAAGAGCTTAAATGTGTCAAAGTTACTAATAAATTGCGGGAAATTAAAGGGAATATTTTGAAAAATTGTGTCTGGAATGTATGAGAACGGAGTGTTAAGAAATATTATCGTATACAAGAGTATAAATATTATATATTAAAAAAAATGCTTAGTATGTTTTCACCAATAATATTATTTTATTTAAATTAACGCGTCGCGTTGGCACAGAAAATATATATTTGAAACCTTTTCTGAAGTTTAATGCCAGATTCAATTATTAACATGGGCATGAGATACCGTGATAAAATCATTTCATTACTATACGAACTGAAAAATGCTACTCATATAAAATAGTCCACGCTCACCGTCTTATTAGCGATTATTTTGATCTAATTTTCCAAAAATGGCACTATGGTAAAGAAATTCGCACAGCTGAGGTCACTTCAGAAACCTAACGGAACAGAAAACGGAAGTTTGAGGCTGCACTTTATTGGTATTGAAATGTTGAAGGACCATTACAACAAACACATTATTTTAGATCATGCATAAAATCGTTAGCTTAAATATTAGGTTGCCAAAAAAGTCTTGCGGTATTTTTATTGCATTTTCAATTGTTCATAAAATTTTTTTTGATGACTCATGCCCAGCTCTTGACCGATGCTACGGCTGCTGCTATGCTGGTCTCTTTCGACCAATTCAGCGATTTTATTGCAATTTTCGACGACAGTCCTTCCGGAGCATGGCGCATCTTCGACCACCTCTACACTAGAACGAAAAAGTTGCAACCATCGTTGTGCGGTGGAAATGGAAACTGTATCGGGTACATAAACTGCACAAATTTTATTGGCGGCTTGAGATGCATTTTTGCCTTTATCGTAGTAGTACTGTAAAATATGCCGTATTTTCTCTTTATTTTGCTCTATGTTTGCGAGGCTATAACTCACGATCACAATCTCACTCACAATCCATCAAACACGTGTTAGCGCGTGAAATTAGCTTTCCAAAAAGGTATAACATGACCCGATGCGACGAATAAAACTAGAACTACGCGCTCTCAGCGCCAACTAGCGAAAATGCCGCAAAACTTTTTTGACAACCTAATATTAGTTAGGGAAATGGCAATAAAAGATAAATTTTATTTACACGATTGTCTTTTTGAAACAAAAGAATTCAATAATTATTTGAAACATTGGCAATACTCAGTTTCAGTTGGCAATATTGCATCTGATAACTTTATCGCGAAAGCAACTATTGCCTATGGACACAGCTGTTATTTCATGATATTAGTTTATTGGAATTTTGTGCTTCAGTGATTAATCAACTCTTCTACACTCAAAAAGGGGTTCTTTTGAAGAAAAGAGATGAGATCAAAATGAAAGCAAACAGCTGTTGTGAAGACCTCGCAGCTTCATTACGATATCGAAACCATTGATTCTGAATAGATGTGGTCACTGCGGAAACCTGTTTCGGAAGCCTTGAAGCTGCATTTTATTGGTATTGAAATATTGAATGGCCTTTACAATCGACACATTATGCTATTCAAAAAAAAAATCTTTAGTGAACAAACTTTTCTAAGGGAAATGGAAATAATAGACAATTGAAATATTTTTTAATAAAAGATTTTACGCTATAGAAGAAGTTTTAGGTATATTTTTTGTATTTCAGTTTTCAATGCTAATATTGCGTACGACAAGTTTATCGAGTGAGCAAACATTGCTCGTCGAAACAGTTAGTTATCTACTTTTTCATGATATTGGTTTTGCCGAATTTTCTTCGAATTATTCATGCTAATTTTGCTCCAGATTCATATTGAGAGTTTACAGATGCAAGATATTGGTACAAAGAGGCTCAATAAACTCTCTTAATTGTGAATTTTTTTTGGCAGATAGATGCATAATTTTCCTCATTTTGATCAATGTTTAAGTACAAGCTGTACCATTACCTTGTTCAAAAATGGAGAGTACTGTTAAATTGAAAATCCTGCTGATTTATCCATCTAACTTGAACTTTTTGGTATTTTATGATAAGAAAAGCTATACAAATTAACAATGTATATTGTTAACAATCTTTTCCAATAATTTTAATGTGAATAGAAACTTAAATAACACATTTTGTAAAGAAATAAATCAAGAAAATGTAAATTTTTTGAATAGAATTAAATCAAATAAATGTGAAATGCATAACAGTAAGTGTAAAAATATATATGTATGTATATAATATCTGTGGAACAAGAAAACTGAGTAATTTACTTACATATAAATATAGTATGTGTAAATGTGTATTAGAGCATGTCGATGTAAAGGTAGCCAAAAAAAGAAAGAATCTGTTCTTGAGATAATGAAATTTTCTAATGATAATTTCCTAATGAAATTTTATATATAGGTGCGTTAATCTATTGATCATTTGTCGGAATTGGCCAGATCGGTCAACCATATCATATAACAACCGATTATTAAGGGATTAAATGGTCTTACGGGTTTCAAAAAATCGAATTTTTAATTATCTTATTGAATTCTACTATACCTCTGGGATATTGTCCCAAGTTTTCAAGTTAATTCGAGTAACAGGTGCGGAGATTACAGCGCTCGCGGCTAGTTAGGCGAAGTGCGTCGTCTTTAAAAAATCGACCCGCTCTAATGTGTATATATTTGTATATAAATGAAAAGTATTATTAACTGCACAAATTTGTAAATTTAAATAAATGTTCCGGTTTTCGTTTTAAAACACAAAAAATTTGCCTGAAATAAAAATAATAAAATGAATTTAGAATTAAAGACATTCTTTCTTGAATTTGACTTCGACATGTCTTTCTGTCAATGTAAAAATATCTGTGTGTGCTGGCATTTAATTAAGACAGATTAAGCTAAAAATGCCAATAAAAAATAATAGACGCCGGCAAACAGCTCACCACACTGCCAGTAAATATTTCATTACAGCTCACACAACTTGAAGTAATACTCCGTTTAACGCAAAATCCGGAAGCTTGCCGAAGAGTAAAATAATTCACAGAAGGACAATAGGAATTGAAAGTAAGCTATAGATAAGGTAAGCAACGGGTAAAGAAGGGAAGGAACGGCAAAGCAAGCGAAGCGTAGGAGTGCGGTGATGTTGTGCGCTTGCAGGAGTCTTGGCCACCACCGGCCACAACTGTTTGCGGTGAAGTGGTTTAGTTGCTCAATAAAACTCAATTCCTGCCATTCAAAAGCTTGTAGAGACGGGGGAGCGAGAGTGAAGGAAGCTACACAGCTAGTAATTGCCAATGTGGCGCGTTTGCACAACCAAACAAGGTTTGAGGATCCGTGTGCAACTGGAATTTCGACTTACATAGATACCCGCCGCACGCTCAGCAAGCGGACATGATGGCGAATAAGCCAAATCTCAATTGCAAAGGGAAATTGCTTAATTCAAGTGACTGCAAGCAGATTTCCAAATGCCAGCATAATCCTACGCACAGCCTTAGTAACGATAAAATGCGAAGTTATATGCAAGCTTCGGCGAATTTGAAGATTTCGAAAGAGTTAAAACTAAAATTTTGCTATCGCCAACTAAAACACACGCACACAAATAAAAGCAAGCTTTATAATTTACAGAATTTGCATGCACGCAAACAACAAAAAAACAAAAACAAAGCAAAATGCTCAAAAATAGGAAAATTGAAGTTGTGTTGTTATTGTTGCTTTAGGAAAATCATTAAATGCAACCAATATCAGCAATCATGTTCCATCTGCCTCTCATACAACTATCTTCCATGGGCCAGTGCCTATATAAATGAGTATACACACACACATAAACATACTACATTCACATATACATACATATGTATATGTTGTTGTTCTTGCTATTTTGCAAATTTTTGATTGCGAAATGCCACAAATAAATTCACAACAAATGCGAAATTTTACCTCTGGAGCAAGGGAGCTGCAGTTGTTTGCAACTGTTTCCCTGCTGTCATTGATTGCTATGGCCATATTGTTGTTGTTCCCTGAATTGCAGATCTGCATTGCTTTTGTGTGCAATAAGAGGTTGCCGCAAAACTTTTATTACTTGAAATTGACGAGTCTAAAAATTGGTATGGAAATGGAAAAATACTTGAGGAAATGTAAGAGCACTCCCGCTCCCACACGGACACATACATGCATATTCTTATATAAATGAATATAGTATATATTCGGCATATAAAAGCTCTTATTACTGTTTGTTTGTGTGAGCGTGTGTTTTGTTATTGTGTGCGGTTCCTTTTCTGTGGTTCGTGGTTTTTCGGACAAGCTTCCAGTAGGACTATTGCAGTGATAATAATACAGGGTTACGTGATTAGATCATTCGGATGAACACTTTTTGTTACCCTTTTAGATTCTACTTGTAGAATGTTAAAAAGCGCTGGTATCTTGCTCTCAGCAAATTCTTCACAAAAAGTATCATCGTGAAATCATCTATTCAATGGGTGTCGACACCTTGGCTAGCTACATCATTAATTTTTTAAGGAAATCTCAGTGAAGAACCTCGTTATATTGATTTCTGGGAGAGTTTCTTCTTCAAAAACTTGTGTTGCCTCTTTTGTATCGTACCATCCGGTGTCAAAAACGCTCTGCTTACACAATACGTTATCTTGTGTGAGTCTTATAAAGGCATTACGAACCAATATTTACGAGATAACTTCCGTTCCCACGACAGCCGGATCTAAGTAACCGGAACGGACCTGAATTTTTATCCAATCAAAGACTGGCAACTCAGCATGATTCGTCGAAATTACTTCAAGAATGTTTTCTGTCGCTACAACCCTAACAAGTAAACTGACTGAGAACGAGAGAGAATTTTGAACGGGATCCATCAGAGTCGCATCTTTGACGCGCTCAGCATGTTAATACCAACCGTCCATATCGGTATGTGACCGTGAAATTGGTTCTATTAAAAAGGCATGCCATGTCATACTGAGTCTTTGACATTATGGCCGCCCGAATCCATATTTAACCACTTCTGACTATTTATCGTGAACTTAGTTGGAGATTGCTCAATCCATGGGACTTCGAAGTCGTTCCACAAGAGAAGCTTAAAGAGGTAATCTTATAAACAGAACACCAAAAGTGAAAAGGGTTATATTTTTATGTGAGAGCCTATACTATGATCTATAGCTAGAGAACCAAAAGCGAAATCGTTCTCTTTTCAACTTTTTTGTTTATGAGAGCCAATACTATGACTTTCCATACTATTTCCTATTGTCTTTACTCGTATTAGGTTTGCCACCAAACTTCCAAATAGCCAGAAGTAGACGTTACTTTGCCTTATTTTTTCCTACAGGCCCATTTCATCCATAACCTGCCTCTTTGATACACTTGAGAATCAATTCCAGCAACTCCCACTCATATCACAGAAAGTGTTGTGGCTGGATCAGTGGAAGAAAACGGCATGCCACAATATTTAGTACACCACACACACAACCGAGAATATGCAGCGACAGACAGTGTAAGAGTGCTGCATGCAGGAAGCAACGGAGCGATGTGCCAACTGTGTTGCAAGTTGTGAGCAATCATATTGCACTAAGAAATGAAATGAAATTCGATTGCCTCGAATGGTGGCACATAAATCGCATAAAAGCAGGAAGTTGTTGCATTCAAAGCAACAAAATATGGAATATAGCATAAATAATATTGTAACTGTGTAGATGAATACATACATATAAACATATTGCATATCATACATATGCATTTATGTATGCATGTGTGTGGCCGCTGGAAATGGCAATAGTAAAACGTAGAGCACTTTTTGATTAATAAATATTTGCCAAAAAATCATGTACGACTTTCAATCATGGAGTCCCCTCAGAGGCTTTGCGGAAATTGACTATGAGAGCAATTAGCTTGATTAATAAGAGGTAAGAGGTAGGAAGAGTGAAAGTGGTGTTCGACAAATTGAGCCTTAATTATTGTTTAGAGCTAAAGGGATCAAGCCAGTCATTGAATATTTGAAAATAGGACAAAGGAATTTTTTCGTTTTTTTTTTTTAATTTGGTTATGTTAATTTAAAAGTAATTTATGCTGATTCACTGCTTTTGGTGGGCATGGAGTTAAAAGAAATGCCTGGATAGCAGGACAATAAAAACATTTCTGTATTTACGACAATGGAAGTTACGAAGAAAATTTGTTCGTAAAGCACGCAAGGAATTTGCAGTATTTGGATGACTAATAAAGGTAAAAAAAGGTTAAAAATATCTTTATTTCTTTATGGTAAAAATTAGTTTTAATTAAAAAATAAATTTAAAAAAGCTTCACGGTATCGAGTTTTCTTTAGAAGAATCTGATTTTGGTCCGAAAGTCTGTATGCTAGCTATATAGTCCGGTAATGGCGGTTTTAATATGATCATACGTTCTTGTGGAGGAAACGTGTGTGGAGACGTGTGCAAAATAACGCTAACAAAAAATTGAAGAGCGTATAGACAGATGGTCAGGGCTAAATATATTGGAAGAAAAACCACGAAAACTTCAAATTTAATGCAAAATGTTTATGGTTTATAGCCAATTCGGCCATTGGTCGTTGGGCATTCAGTATCTTCTATGATATAAAGAACAATTAGAACAAAATACACAGCAATAACAAAATCGGAATTTTATGAAAATGTATTGTATTCTAGTTGGTACAGAACTGGTTACTTTCGGATTAGTTCATACAACAAGCAAATAATACAAATAAAAAATCATCAATGAATTAATAATTTTGAAGTGGTAAAAATTAATATTTTTTATGGTTTGGTGACGTCTGTAACTAGTTCAAGACCGGTTGTAATCATATGCAGCTTCAATCAGAAAAAAAATCTTAAGATTTTAAATCTGAAATGAACTATTTTCTAATCAAAAACGAAGTTGTAAATAACGATCATTGCCACAGACAACTTGAGGTGTCTCTTACAGCTTTGTCAGTTGTTTGGTCGAACTTCTGCAATTTGAGTTCTGAACTCGAGGATACTAAGAAACTATGATTACTACATTTTATAAAATTTTTCACGACACTAACCACTATAAATATAACTGTCGAAATTATTTACACAAGGTTCTGCTGTGACCGTCCTCGAAAAAAAATTATTTTTGGCTGAAGGAGATCAAAAGAATAACCGCTTATTGTAGTTGCTCAAAAAAAAATAATATTGTAAGTTTTCGAAAGGTGACAATGTAAATAAACTATAAAATATCAATAAATCGTTTTCATAATTTCAAATGATGTACATAGATCGACATATTAGCCCACTTGCAACTAGTAGCGAACTAGTTACTTCTTCGGTTATTAAGAAGCTTAGTCTTGTTGTAAAGGTTATGTATTATAAATTTTTTTTTAGCAAATTGTTATTATACAAAAAATAAAAAAAAAAAAATAAAAAAAACGAAACTGGTCCGAATACAACTAGGCAAAATTTCATAGCTTCTTAACTAGTTCAAAAATGTTGATAAAAAGTTTTAACAAAAAATAAAATAAATAAATTTCAAATTCTAATAGAAAATTTTAGCAAAACTAGAATTAAAAATTTTGATAAAAAGTTTTAAGAAAAAAAAAATAAATTACAAATTTTGACAAAAAATATGTAAACGGATATTATTTTAAACTATATCGAGGATACTTAAAATGCACGGTTATATTTTATACATATTACTATGATTTATATCAGTCATTATATGCTTAAAATTGTACCCTCATGCACGCACAGCCAAAACACCCAAAAAAGTAGGAGGAAAGAGTTCAAAGACAGTATGCCGCTCTCAATGAATTAATGAAGATTTCAGTCACGTATGAGTCTATGTATGGATAAAAAAAAGCTTATCACACACACACGCACAAATAAAGCCATTCATTGACATTAAAAGAACATCGGAAATGAATGGTATCAGTAATAGATTATAGGCAACTTACCAAAAGGAAGAACATAAAATGTCTTTATATGACTCGTAATCTCCCCTCTCTCTTACAACAATTTTCTATACTTTGAATTGCTAAATGCTGCCTTTTCAATAACTACTAATGGCCTTTCGTACTTTTCGTGCGAAATTATTTGGAATAATTTGTAAGTTGTCACTCAAAGCAATCAAAGTACCGGCACATATACTACATCAACGCACATACTCATACGAATTATGTTGTTGAAAGCAAATTGGTGCTGACACAATTTTTAATGTACATTCAATGGCAATTCAAACTCATTTGCCTTAAAAGAGGCAGGCGGCAGGTAGTTAAATGATTGAATGGCACGTAATGCAAAGTGATATGACACACACATACGAGTACACAAGTATACTACAAGTGTGTATGTTTGTGTTACATATTGCCCAATCCATAAGAAACCTTTCGAGGCGAAATTGCTAAGCACTTCGTTTAGAAAATTTGAATAGAGTTTTGGTCTCATAAAAGAATTTGATTGAATGCCGAAAGTAAATTAGTTTGCCTTTTCACTTTTTCGAAAGTGCTCGCACATAATATCTGGCCGAAAGAGATATGCCGCTTTGTCTTTTCTAGCTTAAGAATAGCAATAAACGCTTCGGAAGTGAATTTGAATTTGAAAAGAAAGCATTTTACTGAAAAGGCTGATCTCACACAAAAGAAAGTGCCTTAGCAATTTAACTTGCGGATACTGTTCCAATAGAGCTGAATTAAGTTAATTGGTATTTTACTAAAAACTATATAAAAAATAAAATGTTGTCACTAATGATAAGTTAAGGCAAAAATATACCTTACTAAGTAAGCTTAAAATTACTAATAAGAATAAGGCTTGATTCATAGTGATGAATTCTTTTGTCAAAGATTAAGGAGCCAATTTCCTGTTCTTCGCGCGCATGGCTAAGAAAAGATGTTGTCATAAATACTACTATATATTCGAAAAAATCACTCCACTATTGATTAAGTATATAGAATAACTCGTTGAAATTGCCTTCGAAGACAAACAAGTTTGCTCGGCCATTTTCCTCGACGTGTCTAAAGCGTTGATAAAGTTTGCCATGGCGGGCTCCTAACCAAATTATAATGCTTTTACCAAAAAAATATTACAATATTTTAAAATCATAAGTTTCGGACCGTTTTTTTCGAATTAAACATGGAGATATGTACTCTGATTTAAAGGAAATAAAGGCGGGTGTTCCTCAGGGTAGTGTGTTAGGACCCATCCTTTACCTACTCTTTACGTGCGATCTACCACATGACGACAATTGTATTGCAGCAACATTTGCAGATGATACTGCGGTTCTGTCTGTCGGCAAAACACAAACTGCAACAATTGCAAGATAGCCGGAACATTTAAACAAAATATATGAATGGACAGCTAAATGGCGAATAAAATTAAACGAGACTACATCAGTACACATTGATTTCACATACAACAATACTAGATATATGCCTGTGTACTTAAACGGTGTGCAAATACCATATCATTATACCGCGAAATACCTAGGCATGACCTTGGACACAAAACTTAGATGGAGTGCACATGTAAAAAAGAAAAAGGAAGAATTATAAATAAAATTCAGAAACTTGTATTGGCTATTGGGTATAAACTCTCCATTGTCCACATACATATAACAAAATTCTAGTCTACAAGCAGGTGTTCAGACCAGTTTGGACTTATGGGATACAACTTTGGCGCTGCTCAAGCCCTAACATTGTTGCACAAATCCAGCGATTTCAAAACAAAGTTTTAAGATGCGCTGTCAATGCGCCTTCGTATGTTCGCAGTCACGATCTTGAACGCGATCTCGGAATTGACTCAGTTGCTGCATCAATCAAAAAATGTGCAAAGTCTCATATGGAAAGACTTTCTGACCATGTGAACACTGGAGCCAGGGCTCTTGTCATTTGAAGTGAAAGGAAAGTAAGGCTTAAGCGCAAAAAACCGTATCACCTTATACAGTAACCAGATTCTCTGTAACGCGTACGCAGAGCACCATTAATTATTTTGTATTATACAATAAGCAAAACAAATTGTTCGTTAGTTTATTTTATATTAACTAGTTACAATGGAATTGACAGTCTCGAAAACCAAAATGACATTTTTCGGTATAAAATTCAGTTGGTTTACCCCTTTCAAGTGACTAAATGAGTTTTAAGGCTTAAAAAATTAACGATTTTTTTAATAGGATTTTAAAACACCCAGAATATCATCCGAAATTCTTAAGTTGACAAGAGTTATATTAACTAGACTTCAGAATTCGCACGCCAGCTCTATGTCACGCGAAGCTTTTACTTGAAATTTTATTCTCAAAGATGATAGTTGAGACTTCTTCGGCACAACTCTACCGACATTGATGAAATTTCAAGCAGGCCTTAGATAGATTTGAAAGAGGTAGAGAGCTACAGTTCACAAGGGCTTGGATGAAAGATTCTGATTTCGTTTACAACTATTAAAAAATCAAATAAGAAAGAGATATGCTCGGATATAACCGAATATTTCATACTCTTCCAATCAAAGCCAGGGAAGTTCCTTCCGGTAATTAAAAACTGTTAGTTATATGAGATCTTGGGCAAGTTTTCACCCGATTTTCATTCTAAGCACAAATATGCATCGTTATAAGAAACGAATGTTTTCTAAACTTATATATTGGTCGATATATGCGGTTAAACGTCACTCGTTGGTTCGAAAATCTTTATATCAGGTATAAGGGGACTACAAAAAGTGTTGTCCCCATAAGGACACCAGTTAAGAATCTGATACATTGACCTATATTTTCGGTATTTGGGGGCCTGTTCTGTTTTCGTTGGATTTGGTAAATTTTTTATATATAATGGTGTACCCTAAAGGCAAATTCTATGTGGAACTGTAATGCATTAAGGGATGTCCGGAAATCGGCTAAAAAGGATATGCCATCAGTTTTTTGGGATTCGAGAGGAATTTTTTTTGTGGATTATATGCAAACTGATAAAACAATTAATTCTGAATATTATTGCAACCTCTTGGACCAGTTTAAAGAAAAAATTCGTGAAAAATGCACGGTTTGCAGAAGAAAAAAAATCCGTTTTTTTTATGCCGTGCCACAAGAGCATTTTGGCAATGGCTAAAATCTATGAATTAAAATTCGAATTGTTGGACGACTTCCATTTGTTTCCAGAACTCAAAGAATGTATGAGTGGCAAGCGTTTTTCATCAAATGAAGTGGTCATAATGGCTGTTGAAGGGTATTTTGCAGACCTTCCGGATTCTCACTTCAGGGATGGGATCCACATATTGGAGGATTAATGTTCAGGGAGATTATACTGAATAATAAAGTATATTTTGAATCATAAAATTGTGTTTTTTTTTATCAAACGCCAAAACTTATGAAACAACCTGTTATGAAGTATTTTCTCCCTCCTGCTGTCTATACTTGACAGGTGTTGAAACAAAACTGAGTGAAGACATCACAAAACTATCTGAGATTTGTTTTTAGTGTGAAGCCTTATTTTTCTAACTACATATTATATATAACACGAGATGAATATTACTAAAACCCTCTCGTAGAAAAATATTGGATTTATTTCTTTCCAGACTTTATAATTTCAACATAGGAAAATATGACATAGAGCATTCACGTGATGAGATTTTTCTTCAATTTCTTATATTGTATATGCAGATAAACAAATTAAATTTTTTTCGCTAACAGAGTGCTTTGATGGAAAATAAGGCCTTAATATGAAAATATATGAAGAAGTTTTAATTAATCTTCCGAACCTGTTTGAGGCAACAAGGCACTATAAAGCGCTTTAAATGGCCTCAGTTTAATAGAGTGCAGCAGTATGACGCTTTTGAGCCTTCGCATTAAAACAAGTCTAATGAATATTCGCGCAACTAACAACGGCGCATTATGCAAGTGCAGTTATACAAAAACTTTTTACATAACTACAAAAAAAAACAAAAAAAAAAAAAAAAAAAAAAAAAAACCCAAAAAAAAAAAAAAAAAAAAAAAAAAAAAAAAAAAAAAAAAAAAAAAAAAACGCCTCGTCTTTAGCAAACATTTCACTTTCGCGTGCGGAAACCCAAAAGTTCATTTAACTCCGGCGGCAGCAACATTGTTGTTGGTTGCCATACGCTGGCGACGACCGAGTAAACTGGCAAGTAAAAGAGTTTTCAAGCAAAGTGAAAAACAAACTAATTTCCCGCATTTAAAAAGGCAATAAAGGCGAACACGCGATTAAAAGTGGCGCACAGCGCGCACCAAAACTTTTATGCCTGACCTAGTACGAGCGTAGTCGGCGTGGTAAATAGGCGATGAGGAATAATGTAAGTGCGCTAAAAAGAACAAAAAACCAACAACAAAAACTAGAAAATAAAACAACAGCTACAACCAGCAAAGTCAAACAACGCCTCATAGTCCCCACTCATAATGAGCTGCGCCAGCGCAAAAATCCAAGCAACCGCACACACACATACACACGTATGTATGTACATGCGGCACGCTCATAAAAGCGCAATGTTTACGAGGAAGTGTTGCAGCATAATAATTCAGCATAGCAAGACACTGAAAGTGCAGTTGCTTGATGGCGAGAAGTTTGCATATTTCTTAAGAGTTGAAGAGCTGTAAAAAGTGTGATATAGTGTGGGGCATGGCTGCACGCCCACCCAACTAGACGAGTGTCGACTACATAAAAATTGGCTATATACATGTTGCTTTTATAGTTTAACTGTGATGCAGAGGGCGCAGAGTGCTACGCTTTATTTACTGCACATGTCCAAGTATGTGTGCATATACATACATCTGTGTGTGAAAGCACGAAAAATTACAGCATTTTGCATGGCATTAAAATTAATACGTTGTTCTTAGCGCTGTCAAGCTGAAAACGCTTGCTTACACCCACAGTCATATAAATAAACACACTGCTTTATAAGTATGTATGTACGTGTGTGTGCGCCTGGCATATATATGCAACTAAGAAAGAAAGAATGCGCCGCGACAGGCSTTCTAAAGATGTGCCACGCTGGCTGCGAAAAATTGCTTTTATTGTTGTTGTCGTTGTTTGTGTTATTGTTGTTGACTCCAAGCGCGCTCTGCTTGCGTGTTAACTGTAAGCGTGTAAACTGGAGCGCGCTTACACGCCTGAGCGAAGCTGAAAGTGCAAGAAGAAAGCGTGCGCATAAACAACAGTCGCCAACAGGCGTCGTCGTGCACTTTCAATCCACACCTGCACTCTGCTTGGAGGCCCTTTTCTCCTTTGTGAACGCTTCATTTTTGCTGTAACTCTCTTCTGACATGCTTCCGCTGTTTCCTTACTGCGCTCGAGTTGCGTGAAAAATGAAAATCAGAACAGGCGGAAATGACTAAAATGCGTGTAAAAATTGGAGTAAGGTAGTCGATGGTTTCGGTTGGTTATTTACTAAAAAACTCATTTACCCGCCGTTAAATCATAACTGATCAGTCACGATTGTGAAAGGTGGATATGTGAGGATCTAACAGATTTCTGAATGAAGCACCATCTGATCAAATTTGCCCCGGACTGACAAATACAAGCCTTTATTACAAGTATTGTCTTCCAAATAGTCGCAGAAGCCAATACAAGCAGTGAACTTCTAGAATTCTGCCTGAAACACCATCTTAACAAATTTGACCCGGACTGTCAAATACAAGCCAATATAAGTATCCAACGTGTAATCTATTTAACACTTGTTACCCGCCTCGACTGGGAACGTGTTCAGTGAATTTTTTTTTTTTTTTTTTTTTGTTTTCGGCTGTCGTCATAATTGCTGAAAATGTAGGAAATGTAAGGCTTCATCGTCAATGATCACCTTTGGGACCTGTACTGGACTTCATTTTTGAAAAAGATTTAGGTCTTTGGTATGAGTCTAGCATTGACATGCCTCGTACCTAAGCCATCAACCAAAATGTTTAGTCAATATTGAGATCTTTTGCTTTACATCTGATGCCGAAGATTTTCAATCACGGTTTCTTTAATACTATCATTATTTGCACAGGTGGACATCGATGACTTCAGGCATGTATGTAAAAGGGGTAAAATTTGTTTAACTAATAACAGCGAATATAAAAAAAGCGAAACGAATGCTGAAATAGCCTACACTCAATGGAACCACCACTTGAACCTCCCAGAACTCCAATGACCTATCATATCTTTTAAGTATTTCGTAGTTAATTTTAGATGAGATTTCTTCTCTGCTATTCGTACCACAACTTCATATTAAAGAGAGAAAATGAGGCAGAAAGAGAGTGAACCAGAGCAGGCATAATATTTATCAAACCTAAATAACAGAAAAGAGGGAAAGGAGATAATGTTAGTGAGGCTACATTTTTAAATACCTGATAAAACTTACAAAGTTAATAGAAAATGAAGGAGGTGAACAAAGCTAATTGAACATGCGCTGCTTAACGAAAGAAAGAATAGTGATAAGTAATAGATTTATGGACAAATTTCGAGGGTGGACGAATAGGTTATTCTGCGAGTTCGAAATCTAAGAATTTAATTTAAGTACTTATTATGATAGTTAGAGGTGCTCTATAATCATACTGAGTGGAATATATTAAGTAAAATTATCCCTATATGCAATGCGTATTTAGTCTGTGACAAGTTATGCGAGAGATACTAAGCCTTTGTTGCATCGAACGCATCTTTTGCACAAATTAAAATTGTATAAGAAAATCATGTTCGACATATTTATGAGCACACGACTGTACATAAGTTTGTAGAGTCATAAAATATATTAACTGAAAGTTAACTATTTAAAAACTATATTATACTATATTAGACACTTTCTGATTGTTTATTGCGCTGTCAACTTTATTTATAACTTTAACGCTTCATTTGGCTGCAGAAACTAGCAGCAAACAATAGACAATAGGAAGATTAAGCAGCTTAATTTTTATATACAACGAACATAAAAGATGAAGGAGCAAAAAAGAAAAATAAAATAAGAAAGCAGAAAAACTATAGTAGCGAGTGCAGCGTGCTTTATTGGTGTGTTGCATCTTCCAACAGCGCAGTATCTGCCGCGCAAAAATTTAAGCATTTGCAATTAAAGTTGAAGGCGCGGAGAGTAAGGTTGCCAGCAAGCATAGAACGGCATTTGCGTTGAAAGGCAAAGGAGAGTTTGAGTTAATATGCAACAACAACAAATATATAATGTGGTATACTCTGTATGCTTCATCAAGCACTCGAAGCTAGAACGATTAAAACTTTGCTTTGCAATTCATTATTAATTGCATAATGGAAATGAATTCTGCTAAAGCTTGCGTAAATTATGCAGATTAGAGATTTGAGTTTAGTTTGTTGGTAAGATTGGTTTCTATTACTCAAAACTTTCATTATAACTGCGTACTCTATATACAAATATATATTTGACCAAATGCATAACTGATTCTTTAGAAATTATAACGAAATTGCGAACTAGTTTATAATTGCAAATATTGAAAATCATCACGCAGAATTAGTAGATAATTCATATGACCATAAAAGGATTCAAGTTATTATTGTTCGGGATTAGGATTTATATTCAAATGCTGATAGTGAAAGATTTATTGACTGAGTTCTACGAAAAAAGAAATGTGTGTTTATTAGGGCTATTAACACAATATGATTGACCTGAAAAAGGTTATAAGAATAGCCGGTATGTAACCGTTATATTAACCCATTAATACTATCCAAATATGCGTAACTTTGAACATAGTTGTCATACAACGCCTATTCGAAGATGAAGAAGATTGTTTGAAAGTGAGCTAAAGTGATAAGGCGAATTATCCCTCCCAAGAGTTGTGAACCCGCTACGTAAAAACACTCCCAATGAAAAGGTAATCCGGCTATAACCACGTAAGCGATGTCTACTTCAATAATGAAGAATTAGAGAAGTCAATATACACAGTGCAAAGTTCCTCAAATTTAAATACGATGAAAAAATTTGTAGAAGTAGAAAGCCAAAAAATATTTTAAAATAAAAATCGGAAAATATTCTAATCGTACTTTTAGATCTGGTAAAATTTCGAATAGGCTTGAACTGTAGGATTTTCAGGATAAACTTTAAAGCCTTTAAAGTCATATTTTTGTAAAATTTCGAGTAGTGTTGCCACCTAATTCAGTCTAATAAAAAACAAAGAAATTGCATTGTAGGATAAACTTTAAAACCTTTAAAGTAATATTTTTATCACATTTACAAATATTTTATTTCAAAAAAAAAAAAAAAAACAAGTAAGGAAGTACTAAGTTCGGGTGTCACCGAACATTTGATACTCTCACATGATAGAGTGATAATCGAGATTTCAGGCGTGGTTGTGAACTGATTTCACCCATATTTGGTACATTTCATCAGGGTGTTAATAAAATATTATATACCGAATTTCATTGAAATCGGTTGAGTACTTCCTGAGATATGGTTTTTGGTGAATAAGTGGGCGACGCCACGCCCATTTTCAATTTTTAAAAAAAGCCTGGATGCAGCTTCCTTCTGATATTTCTTCCGTAAAATTAGTGTATCTGACGTTTTTTGTTAGTCGGTTAACGCACTTTTAGTGATTTTCAACATAACCTTTGTATGGAAGGTGGGCGTGGTTATTGTCCGACTTCTTCCATTTTTGAACTGTATATGGAAATGCSTAAAAGAAACGACTCTRTACAGTTTGGTTGACATAGCTATAGTAGTTTTCGAGATATGTACAAAAAACTTAGTATGGGGCAGGGCCACGCCCACTTTTCCAAAAAAATTAGGTCCAAATTGTGCCAAATTTCATTTTAATATCTTTATTTATGGCTTAGTTATGACACTTTATAGGTTTTCGGCTTCCGCCATTTTGTGGGCGTGGCAGTGGGCCGATTTTGCCCACCTTCGAACTTAACCTTCTTATGGAGCCAAGAAATACGTGTACCAAGTTTCATCATGATATCTCAATTTTTACTCAAGTTACAGCTTGCACGGACGGACGGACAGACGGACAGACAGACAGACATCCGGATTTCAACTACTCGTCACCCTGATCACTTTGGTATATATAACCCTATATCTGACTCTTTTAGTTTTAGGACTTACAAACAACCGTTATGTGAACAAAACTATAATACTCTCTTTAGCAACTTTGTTGCGAGAGTATAAAAACATCTGAATAGCAGGGTTGTCACTAACTGCTAACTTACAAATATTTTAATGATCTGTAATCATTCTCATATTATATGGCGCAGAAATATGGATAGAGAATGACTAACCGTGATGGTAGTGCACGTGGATTATTCGAGAGAACTAGTCTCTGCAACATTAATGATCTTTGTAGCCATCCACGTGGGCGTTGACGTGACGTTCAAATCACGAACTCTACGAAGTTTAAAGTGACATGGCTATAGCAAGTAAAAATTCAAGGAGTGATTAGGCTATAGTCAAACGTATGTAGACAATGCCTCAGTGAAAAACACTTTCGATTCGAGACCCATGGGTGGACAACGGCATAAAAGGCGGCTACGCATCAAATGAAATGACCGAGTGCATAGAGACCTGTCTGCTCTTGGAATGTACAACTGGCGTTAGCTCGCAAAGATAGCGGAAACTGGCGACATTTTTTTTTGCTCCACACACTCCCCAATTTCAAAACAAGAAGAAAATGACTACTTAAGTATTTATCTACTTCCTTAATTCAGCCAAACACAAATAACAATTATATATATATTTTTACCATCGATGGCGAATCGAAATTGAAAACTATTCAAACACATTAACTAAAGCCATTGCGAGCGACTAAAAACTAATCATAAAGTTAAATTAGACAAACCCACACAAGTAAAGCAAGTTAAAACATAAACCGAAGACTCTCGCAGAAATCAGGTTTTTAAACTTTATTGTACACAGAGACGTAAATTTAAGCCTTTCGAAGGCCATGTTGCCACTTTATGCAAAAAATTAATTTCAGCCTCGGAAATTATTAAAACTTTAAGTGAGAAATTAAACTTGCGTGAACTGTCTGGCTGCTGCCAAAAAGCGATCATTTTTTCTGTGCGCGTTTGCACGTTAGAGCGGATGTGGGAGCAGGAGAATAACAAACTTTTAGCAAAATTAGCAGAGGAAATGGGAAGGTGCTGTTGACTGCCAAGCGGTTAGAAAACTAAAATTCGTGCGGCTGCTAAGAGCTTTTGGTCATTCAATGTCTTCTGCCCGATAGGGTTATTGTGGCTATACAGCTTTAGTCGCGCCACTTGTCTACAACGCACTGGCACAGCCTAATCGGACATGACAGGCATAGAGTTTCGGCAGTTTGGGTCAGTGAGTCTGTATGACTGTAGCGCAGCAGCGTTACTTTGTTCAACTTTGCTTATTCACGCAAACACACACGCTCAGCGGCAAGCCTGGCGATGCCGGCAAACCAAGCAACAACAAAACTTTTTAACCAGTGATTTATGAGTGTAGGCGTGTATATATATGTACGTATGCGTCTGATAGGAAAGATTGCCGCCGTAAGATAGGCTAAGGCAAACACGCAGACTCAAACATGAGTGCTCAACGCAAAGGTGTTCTTACGTGTAGTGGTGCGCGTGTTGTTGCTGCTGATATTAGTGCTTTAGTTTAGCATATAGCCTAGCAGCAGCCCAACTGTCAAACTGTCAGCTGCTTGTGGCTGTTTCGGCTAGAAGTGTGTTAATGAAAAATTTAAGCGACCCAAGCCAGTCAACCACTTTACACCAACAACAACCAGCGTCAGCTAATGAATGGTTAATTCAGACGAAATTGAAGGGAAATCAAATCGAGAAACGAAATTGCTTTAATTTGCGCAAATTACTCGACTATGACGGAAATATCGATATAATAGGCAAATAAAAATTCCGCAGAGAAATCAGCATTACGGATCGTTGGCGCATACTGGCAGCTAGTCGTTGTTATTTTTATTGTTGTAGTCAATTAATTATTGCAATGACATACATTAATGCGTCGGCGGGTAATAATACTGAAATCCCTAGAGGTTGATGAGGGTACAGTGTGCTTAAATATTAATATATATATGTGTGTGTGTGTCTGAGTAAATAAATTTTGCTGTTGCTTTTACCTTGCAGCTTCCGTGGTGGTAGCTTCTGCAGATTCGCAGCAAAAACCAGCTGCTTTACACACATAGATAATATATGGAGTGTGCACACCAAATGGCTCGTTGCTGCTGTGGGCCATTAATCAATCGATTGAGGTCAAAACGAGTGCTACTTTGCTACACCAAGCCACACACACACATACATATGTATATACATATACAAGTACATACRTACATATTCACGCTTCTTAACATTTAAGTGTGCTTTTCTGCCCTACATGTAAGTACATAAGTAAGCGTGCTTTTATGCAAGATTAAGCACTTATCGGCGTAAGCACATACAGACGAACACGCATACACACAAGCATACATACGCACTCATAAACATAACCAGCTTCGCTTCGCCAGCTTTTATTTGCGTAATCAAACATCAATTAAAAATGCTCTCTTCACTGATCCACTTAATATTTACTCACTTGTAATTGTTGTATAGCTTTTTTGCTGCTTCTTTCTTGCTGCGGTATTTTTTTTTTTGTATTTTAGCTGCTTTGTTGCGCCCGCTTTGACTTGTGTAAATCTGAAAGTATAATATTAATAATGTGTTCCAATTAGTGAAGCGCAATAAATGTTGCAATTAAATTAGATATTCATAAATGGAAGCGCCAAATTGAAATGGCATAAATTTCCAACAACAAATGAATCAGTAATTCGTGGAAATCAATAAGCGTCATAAATTTCCGCAAATATTACAAGTGCACTCAACGAGTTTGGTTGTTGTTCGGCCTTAAATTATTATAATTATAAAAACAAATTCTTAATAGGATTATGTTTAGAATTTGTTGGAAATTCAATTGCTCACTTTTACTCAAATGGATTGCAAAATAAAATTTATTGATATTTAAAGAGAAATAGTAAAAATGTAAGAAATTAAATTTAAGTTTTAAAGTAAAAAAAATAGATTTAATCCAATAGGAAAATAAGTAAAATATTTATGGTTAAAAATATATTTTAAGTCAATTTGAAATAAAAAAAGAAAATCAATTTTGGAATATAAAACACATGCAAATATTCATTTGAAACTTTTATATAAAATTTCAAAACTATTGATAAGACGGAATTGTCAAAAATCTATAATTAATTTTTTGGTAGAATAGAATACTTTTTTTTTATTTATAAAACGAGTTCAAATTTTATTTACAAAAATCCTTTTTTTGAATTTCAAGCGGTTACATGGGTTTCCTCGCGGCCATTTTTCAACAATTTTTTTATAATATATAAAATGAAATATTTTATTTGAATTTTTTATTGTTACAATTTTTGGAAAAAAAAATAAAGTATTTTAAACTTGGCCATTGCGACGCCATATACGGTGACCCCTCGGAAAAAACCTGCGACCGTGTTGGCGGTATAACTCCTTGCAGAATAATCTGAGGTGACAAATAGTTTTAGTTAAAACCATAACTTAAAACTTGGACGAGGGAAAATGAACTGGAAATTGGATTTTTGGAAGACATTTTTTCAAACAAAAAAAAAAAAAAAAAA
>NW_017534786.1:428741-454181 GCF_001853355.1 Bactrocera latifrons
AAAAAAAAAAAAAAAAACAGAAAAAAAATTAAATAATCGAACGGCAACGCAATATCGATCGCCGAAACACTTCCATAGCCCCACACGGCAAGTGAATTCCCTCGATAAAGTGCAGTAGCAAGAAACAAACTTAAAAAAGAGAGAGCACAACTCGCTACACACCCACAAATCGCATTCGGCAAATCATTAAATCTCCGACTGTGAGGCCATTACCAACGCCATCTGCCACATGACCTGTCAGTCATGTTCTTTGGCCTTTCATTTCCGTACGCCAACAAATGAAGCAGCAAATCACTCTGTGCTACATTCGAGAGCGCGCTCTACAGAGAATAAACTTTTTTAATGGAAGCTGCTAGAACTGGCTACTAAATCAGGGAATACCGGTATGCCAACCCAAAGCGGTGAGGGAAGACAGAGGGACACGTGTGTCAACTGTCGATGCAATGTAAGTGAGGGGAGCGTGGCATGTACATGGCTTCATTGCAATAGTGAGTGTTCACACCAGCGGAAATAAACTTATTTAATTTTTTGTTGTTTTTTCTCGGAATTTTGCATTTTTATCTGGGTCATTTTATATTTCAAGGCAAAGCGATTTTTTTTTTAATTCGCTCTTCTTAATTCTCATTTCATTATTTAGCACAGTAGGTCAGCTCACGTAATGCTAAAGTTAAGAGGCAGCGGAATTCTATCTCTCACCAGCAATGTGTGTGGTTGCGCATTGACACTTAAGGCTGTTGGATTCACAGATAGATGTATTTCTTCCAGCTGTGCTTGTTGCCGCCTGTTGTGCTGTGAGCATTTTGTTGAGTATCTTCTTCCCTGCGCTGATAAAGAGATTTTGTTTGTGTGATCTTATTAATATGGGTTGAAGAAAAAAATAAATACATTTCATAAAAATGGAAGACTGGACTTGCGATATTTTGAGAACCGGTGAGTATCGAGTGGGACCCAGTGAGAGGCTGGCAAAGTTAACGAAAAAGTTGGAAGCCAATAAAGGCCCGAGAAAAAGTTGAAATTTAAGAAAATCCAAAGATAATCACATTGGAGATTCTATAAAAATTTATACATATGTATGTACATCAGCAAACACCAAATATCTTACTAAATCGTTGCTATTACACTTTCCAATCGGTGTCTCTGCCTGCGTGGCTTTGTGAACTGTTTAAATATTTGGAGGACTGTAGGGAATATGAAAGAGCCGATGAGAGTCAGTAAGAAACGTGGAGGGGTAGTAAAAAAAAACCAGGAAGGCCAAGAGGGATCCACTGAAAAGCCTTGGAAAGCCATTGAGACCTGGTGAGTGCCACTGTTATGTTCTTCAGGCTTTAAAATATACGAAATTATTAGAGATTTCCCAAAAATTTTTACTAGGCCGTTGCATACTGCCCTCTCCACTTGGCAATAGGCCGTTGTAAACAGCCTTCCATTCGGCTCACAAGTCTACGCATGAGTTTCTTTGTGAACTGTTTAGATATTTTACGCTTCAAGTGACAGAAACAGCCCCAAAGCTGGCGGCGCTTTGCTTGTGCAGCTGCCTGGAATTTCACTTAGCGCCATGATGCTTTAACTTCTGCTGCGCTGAGGCAGGTCAACAGTGACACCTACGCATACAACACACGGCCAGTGGCTATATTAGGGCTTCCTAACATGGCCAATTTGGTTGCAGATGCGGTGGCGCGCGTGTTTGCCGCAACGCCGTGACATAAATACAAACAAAGGAACTCGTAGCATATTTGGGGTTCTCGACTAAACGAGCAAGGAAGTAAGTGTGTGTGTATGTGTGTCTTTGTGCGCTCCCCTGCTATTTACACTCGATGCTACTGATGTTTACCTCCGGCGGACTCAGATATAGCTGGCAAAATGCTAGGTAAGCAATGTTTACACCTCGCCGTCACCTCGTTTGGCTTGGATATCACTCATTTCTCGGCTGCTACATGCCTCGCGTTATCTACCATCTGGGTTGCGTTGCAAGCCAGCGCTTTGCCTTCACATGTTGGTTGCGTTTGCTACTTGCAACACGTTTGTCGGTTTGCCGGTTGAGGCTGCTGTAGGTTTATTGTCTCATGACTAACGTGTTCTTGTCCCACAGGAGCATATAACAGCTGTGACCCTAACGTCCACAGTGCTTACTCACCGTTGCGCACGTCTTTAGAGCCGGCCTCTGTTGCTTTAATATCCTGTGTGGCAGCACTGTCGTGTCACTTCGGTGTTTGTTTGATCTCTCACATGCATACATACATGTGTACTACGCCATCCAAAGAGTCTATTTGACGCAGATAGTGACTTCCACCATCACCGCAAGTCAGCTGAGCTCAGCTCTGTTCTACGTGGAAGTCAGCCGACCCCTGCCGTTGACGTCCAGCCGTGCAAATGCCTACGCATGCCGCTAGCTACCAACGCTTTTCTGTTTATTTAACGAAAATTTATGTCCATTTATACTTGTGTCGGTGCGCTGTGTCGACTGTCTCTTTATTTCTGTATTCATTTGGCCACACAACGACCTAACTGTCTATTTACCTTAGCCACCAAGCGCACACATATACACCCCGTTTGGTTTTTGGGATGCGTAACAACTCTTCCCGGTTAGGCGGGCATGTCGCTGTCACTCAAACGTGTGATTACGATTGTCTGTATGCGTTTTTGCTGTCATTTCGTGAGCCCCCTCCCGCCACCGCCGCGCGTGCAAGCACTTTCAATAGCAACCGCAAAACAGTTCGCTCAGTTTGCTTATGCAAATTAGTTGCTGCGCAGTGTAATACACAATGCGCACGAACTTGCGCTTGGCCGCGTGGTGTTTGGGGTGTGGCGGGCAGGCAGCAAGCGGTTGGTCGGTTAGAGATTATCTGCTGTTTTACTGTATTTTGCGCTTAAAATGTAAATAGGTAACGTTTTTTGTGCTACCGTGTCAGCTACTGTTGCTAGTTTACGATTGCATTGCGAGTCATAGAGAATTTAAGTGCAGCAAAGCCGCAAACGTGAGTACGTGCAGCGGTTAATTACAAAAAAAAAAAAAAAAAATATCGGGGAGTAGAAAATGCGATAAGACGCGTGGATGCCAGCAACTGATTGCAATAATAAAAGAAATATAAATATATAGCTATGTAAAAAAGATAAAAGTTTATCTTCATTTGTAACGAAGCTCGAATACCCTTAACAGATTAAACATTTTTGCATATAAAAACTTGATTTTAATCGCCGGCTACGTTGGCTAGATCATGTCATCCAAATGGAGGAAAGCATTTCAGCTCTGAGAGTATTACACGCAGTACCCGCAGCACCGCCGGGGGAAGCTGAAGAAGAGGAAGACTCCACTCCGTTGGAAAGACCATGTGGAGAAGGATCTGGTTACACTTGGAATCTCTAAAGGAGCCAAACAGCGAAACGGAAGAACGACTGGCGCGCTGTTGTAAACTCGGATATTGCCGCGTAAGTGGTGTTTACGCCAACAAAAAAAAAAAAAAAAAAAAAAAAAAAAAAAAAAAAAAAAAAAAAAAAAAAAAAAAAAAAAAAAAAAAAAAAAAAAAAAACAGAAGACTTCCATCTGAACAAGTTTTTCGCAGACTAAAGCATTGCCATCAATAATAATCCTTGCCAAGTAATGTGAAGATATCTTATAAAAACTAACAATTTCTTCAGAGATGGTATTGTTGACTTGGTACATCAACCATGTTAAGTTTTGTAAAGATACCTTTTGAAATTAAAAAGTTTTCCATACAAAAACTTTATTTCGATCGTTCAGTTTCAATGGTAACTATATGCTATGCTATATGCGATTTCGGCGGTTGCGACAAATGACCAGCTTTTTTTTTTTTTTTGAAGAAAAGGGCGCTTGTGGGATGTAAGATTAATATTTCCAAAAATGAGAGACTAGCTCCCGTATATATATACATTCAGATTAATTTTGATATAAAAGGTGCAACATGCTGTCGAAGATAGGATTCATCGAGCTTGTCAGTCATCGAATCACTGTTTTGATTGTCCAGCAGCTAAACATTGCCCAAAAAACTGTTTGGAACTATTTAAATAAGGCTGCTTACAAAAACGAAGGTCGACGTATTGGTGGCACATAAGTTAACGGAAAATAAAAACTCATGTGTCGAATTTCCAGCGACGAATCTCTACTCAATCGCAATAACATCGATATATTTTTTAGTTGAATGATTATTGGTGCTGAAAACAGTCACGGATGAATGAGTGAGCCGGCGCAAACGGTGGTGAAGCCGGTATCGACGGTTGGGAAGGTTTGGTGGGATTGTCAAGAAATCATCTACCGTAAACTGTTCTGCTTCTGGCAAAACATTTAATTCGAACATGTTTTGTCAACAACTGGAACGTCTGAAGGAATGAGTCGTCTAGCCTTGAAGAGGAATCGTATACCATCAGGACAATGGCGTAGGTTCTTATGCACCCACCTTATTATATATTTCGGAACTGGCAACACGTGAAAAACTTAGCTTCAGAAGAAGCTTGTACAAACGACTGCTGCAATTTTTTGCCAACAAACACGATAATTTTTATGACAGTGGTTTATATTTAATATAGAAAGGTTGGGCAATTGTTAAAAAAAATTATGATCTTTAAAAAACTCAATCCGCAACAGAAGTCTGTAGGTTATGGTATTAATATGTGTTTTATTAGTGGAATAAAAAACTGCTGGATCACATTCACAGGAGGCAATTCACTCGATATGTAAAATAAAAGAAGTCAACAGCAACCTATTTTGAAATCCATAACCTAAGCCAACACAAATATTTCTTTATGGCAACCTTATTCGGACTTGTTTTTATCATGTGAGTGGTTTTTGTCCATTAAAAGAGAATAATGTTTTTGTGTGTTCAAGATATAACGAGACTTTTCGCTTTTTGAAATAAATACATATATAACAGTATGTTGTGTTTTGAGCCAACGAATAACTTTGTTGATCCATTTTTTTATCAAACATAAATTTCCAAGCGCAGAAAACAAATCCAGCCATCCAATCGCCACGTAAAGACTACACGATGCAGTGGCCTAGACTGTAAGAAATGGAATCGAAATAGTGGAGAATGGTCTGGAAGCAAAACTAGTTTTTCAGCCATTACTCCCAGACCATTTCAAGCTGTATCTTTCAGGCAAAAATAATAATTATTCAAAAGGCCTGTAAACGTTGAGAAAAGTTAGAAAAAACGACAATGGACAACGAGTGTATTTTTCCGAAGCAGAACAGTGAACAGAGTAAACTTCACAAAATATATAACGGTCTAGAAGAAATTGTTTGAAGTCTTTCTCTCTCAAAACTTCTTGGAAACATCTTTCAGAAAGAAAAAATTAGTATTCGAGAGATCAGCACAAAAAAGTAAAGAAAATTTACAGAAACAAAAAATTGGGTGGTTGGCTAGAAATTACAGCACATCGCTCGTTTTGTGACTTAATATCGGGATTACCAACTATACAGAAAAGTTTTAAGAAATTCTGCTTTTAGTTAAGAGACATTTTTGGAGAAATGCCGAACCTAATTGGTTATGAGATCCCGTCAACACTTAAAGTTATCACTTAACGAAACCTTCTGTATAGGCATTTATCACTTTGCAATCTCCCAAAAGCCCGCTCGGTTGCTATGAATGAGCTGTAATAAATTGTATTTGATCCGTTTCCCTTGCGTTTCCTCTTCTTTAAATTTTTTTTTTTTTTGTTACTATGCCACGTACCCTTTCTCCGTGCATGCTTAATTGTTTGAAAACTAATTAGTGGCGCATTGCACATTTTTCAAATCTTATTGGCATCTAATTGACGCTCAAGCAATGAAGCTAGCTCAGTTAATATTTTATTGCTCGCAGTTGAGGGACAATTTTCGTTCTAGGCATTCAGTTTCGTTAATTGCTTGTGTGAAAATGCTCACCATTCTTTATATGTATGTGTACGTGTGTTGCTAACAAATATGGGTATTTTGATAATTTATTGAAGAAATTGATTTATCTGTGTATTTTATTAAGCTGTAATTATGTGTTTCATTAAAGAATATCGAAAAACATAATAAGTGCATTGTGAACCCAGGTTCAGGAGTAAGCATTTGGGGTTGTGGCACATTAAGCACTATAGTATTCAGCATCTTTATGACAAAAGCTCGAGTTTATTCGGGAAGAAGTATTTATTTTTTGGAGCGATATACCGAAAATGAAAATTTGATTCTGAGTGAAAAATTAGTCGGTTCTGCAATTATCTTCTCCTAACTCAAATTTGTGGACTTTAGAATTTGGTTTGACTATACAGTAAGACCCCGTTTAACGTTGCCTTTTTTATACCATACTACATACTAACTGTACGACACATTCGTGGAACTATTTGTTTTCGATCTGGTATGACTGTCAGTGACATCTGTGCTAAATGTCACATCAAAATAATCAATACTGTTTAGTATAGGCCTGTTTGGCTGAAGTAAATAATGTGCATTCGGCGACTTTTACTATGAGTGAAATTATTCAAATAAGAGGTTGTATTAAATTTTGTTCAGAATATTGGAAAAGTCTCTCGGTGACAGCTGTTTCTTACGAACCACTTCCAGAACGGCCATCATCAGTTGATGGATCAATACATCAATAAAAAAAAAAAAAATACTTGCTGCTTGAAAACTGCCGATTAACAGTCTTAACTGGCATCATTGCAAGATCGGAAAGATTAGTGAGAACCATTTTGAAAGATAATTTAGGCCTAAGAGAAGTAAAAGCACGATTTATTCCAAAATCCAACATTTTTTCGAAACCAGCGTTGCGTTAACGTCTGTGAAACAATGCTTTCCGACTACCAGGATGTTATGAAACTAATTATTGCTGGCGGTGAGTCTCGGATGCTTACCATCCGAAAACAAACGATCAATCGGCCAAAAATCGTGGCTAAGGTGAGTTGAAGAAGAAAAAACCATGACAAAGCAGTGTGAACGGCCATTCTGAATAAATACTATTTGAGTGTTATGTGCTAATTGCGCGAAGCTATTCGCAAAAATAGACCGGAGTTGAGCAGACAACTCTTGGTTTCTGAGTCAGAATAATTTACCGCCGCATACTACATTGATTCTTGGTGGATTTTTCGCCAAATTCTCTACCGATAACGTGCCGCAACCTCCATATACGACTTATTTACCTCCGTGTGACTTCTGGTTTTTCAGCAAACTCAAACGACCGCCCGGGAGAAATCGTTTAGAGTCCAAGAAATAGTTTCTTATTTAGTGAGAGGGCAAGTGATCCATTCTAAATAAGATGCTTATATATACATGACACGCAATTTGCAATTAAAATGACTGAGCTATAAAATTATATCATTTATTAATGCGCGGGAATAATAAATACTGTGAGAGAATTGCATATGTGTTATGCAATTCATTATTATGACGACTTATGAAATTTAATGACCACTTTAACGAGTATATTGTGCTGGGAAATTCATGAAAAACAAGCGCATTAATGCCATATTCAAAAGCAGCGACAACGATCTCAATAATTGTGCATAACGAAGCGTGAAAAGTTTTGCCACGACTTCGCTGGTTGTTCGTCAAAATCACACTCTCGTCCGTCATAAAATTGTGAAACAATACCGCAATATACTAAATATATGTATATGTATACAAACACCGACACACATGCATGAATAAAATAATTTTAACGCATCTGCTGGCGAACGCTAATTTGCGCTACGAGAAAAAATGTTGCAAGCGAAAAACAATAGATTTTTTATTTTATAGAGAAAAAAAAAGCAGAAACAAAAACAAGCATGAACGGGCAAATTGGAAGCAGCGACTTGCTGTTGCCGCATTGCCACACTCATGAAATCGCACTCTGCCCGGCACGCGGAAAATCGCATGAAAAATGTTGCAAGCGCCAAATAGCGTGCAACAAGCGGCATGATGATGGGGTGGTAGGTGCGCAGGCTTTAAGCTAATGTCAATGGTGGTTGTGGGTCTACTGCAATTTACACCCATCTATATACATATATATAAATATATTTGCGCATCTGTGTAGGTGCGCGGCTGCGTGAGTGTGCGTGCGTTCCGCATTGTTATTCATACAGTTGCCAAAGCGGGTAACTGGGGCGTTATGGGCCATGGTTATTTGCTAAATTGGCTAAATTGTGGGTTGGTTGTTTAATGCCGCGCTTGTTGTTGTTGCTGCTGTTGTCTGTTCGGTTGGTTCAGTTGGCAAGTTGCTGGTTGGCGTTGGCCGCAACAATATATGGGTCACGTTCATTTTCACTCAGAAATTAATTTTGCAACCATGATTGCTGCAGTGGTTGCAAATATTGCGCGCACTCACACACACTTGGGTGAAATGAGAGGAATTTGTGCAATAAATTTTATAAATACTTTAATAATGCGAAAAATGTGAAGAATAATGGCACTCAATTTTAAATTTTATCAATTTTAAATAATTTATTAGGTACTCGTATTATGAGTATTATGAAATTAGTAAAAAAAAAAAAAATTATTTATATATTATAATATAGAAAATATTGTAATTATGAAAAAAGTTTGTTGAGAACACTTGTTTAGTTTTACTTGAATATTTTTCAGTTTTTTGTAAAGAATAAAGGACTGAAACGACTGGAAAAAATATATATTTCCTGAATTTTTAACTTCTGACATGGCCGAATAATTTGTTCCATTTTGTTTTTATTTTTTCAGTCAACATTTTTATTGCTTATAACATTTTTAAGGTCTCTTTGCTTTACCATGTTCCAATGGTCCTTAAATACATTCATACGCCTGAATGTAGGCAACGTTTTATATGATTATGTCTAACGAAAGGGGTTATATAGGCTAAAAGTCATTGAAAGTGATTTCAAAGTGAAACTCATATCAGGTGAAACCCTTCGAAAAAAAGATTATATAGCAAAAATTACAGCAAACGCATTTTACAGGCTTTCTGAGGTTAGGAAATGGCAGTTGAGGGGCGTTGTTGAATTTTTAAGGATTAAAAATGGTTTATAACGAGTTCCTGAAAAACAGTGATTTCTGTAGAAAATTATTTTGTGTTGAAGATGCAGGTAAAGAAAAAATCTGCAACTTTTGACTTAATGCCTTATTTACATAACCTTAAAATTTAGGTGAAAAATTCAAGTAACCAAGTTTTTGGGTTTTTTACTTTTATCTTGTTCAAATTTGATGTAAACTTACATTAAACTTAAGGGGTTACATGGGTTTAAGGGTATCAAAAATCGAGCTTGTTTTTGTTGTCTTATTAAATTCTCCTCTAGAATAATGTCCTAAATTTTAAAGTTGATCTGAGCAATAGTTTCGGAGAAACGCCGCGTTGAGAACTTGTGCGCCGTCTTCAAAAGTGTTTTTGCACGAAACCGTGTTTTTGAAGTCAGTTGGCAAGATTTCGTGAAAACTCCTCAACCGAACCTCATCACCTCAGGTTTTTGAGATACAGTCCTTAAAGACTTGGCAGTTTTTGTTCGATTACATCTATTTGAAAAAGAACAGTCGCAAAATTAGCATTTTTTTGGTAAAATGTTTGCCAAAACTTCAATTTCCAGTTTGTTTTCCTTTGTCTAAATTCTATGTTAAGGTTTTAACTCAAATACGTATTTTTTCCAGTTTAGATGATCTTGTAAGGAGTTATCCTGCCAAGGCGCGTGCATATTTTTTCCGTAGGCTCACCAGAAATAACGTCGTAATGGCCGAGTTTAAATTTTTTTTTTCTACAAACTTCAGAATTTCTTTGTTAATAGAGTAAACAATAAAAATTTCTGATAAGGTATTGCCTTTTTTATATGAGAAAAAAGTTTTTGAAAAAGCCCGTTTTTAGTGGAGGAAACCTATGTAACGCCTTAAATTCATTCAAGCGCCTAAGGGTAGGCAATTCTACAGATATTCAATTTAATAATGATAACTGTCATTAAATGGCAGCTACTTGCATAATCAAAAAATATTGTTGCCTACAATTAGGAGCAAGCACATATTAGCGAAGACACAAACCAAATGCAATTTCTGCTATTTTTAAACTCAGCCGAAGTATAATTTAAGAATTACAGCAAAATTTAAAAGTTCCGTTTGTTAAATTTAAAATTTTATTTATTTAATTTCGAATTTTCGTTACTTAAATTTCGAACTCTCCATAATTCATATTCTCGCATAGCAAAGGGTTATCCAATACTGCTGAAAGCCACCCTACTCGTCATTAAATTTGCCGCACTTCCGTTGTAATTCATTTATAGTTCGCAAGCAGTGCGCCCTTTTGATACGCCTGCCATGATGCAATGAGGCTGCCACATGTAATGAGGCATGAATTGCAACCAATGCCAAGTTGCCGCCGCCTTTTAGTTTTCGCATGCCACGAAATATCGCACAGCCGAGTGCGCCAAAGTACTTAGCATTCAAGTTTCGAGGTTGCCACATTGCAACTGAAATTGCAAGTAATATAATGCGTTTTTTGTGTGCATTAATAAGCAACAAATTAAAAACAAAAACAAATAAAAAGCGACGTAAAATATCGCACAAACGAGTGTGTGCGGCAACCCACTTCAGCGGCAGCTGCAATAATTGTAATTGCAGCAACTGTTTGCGCATTTTTTGTTCGCGAACTAAATGTGTTTACGTAAGCAGTGCGAAGCGTGTTGTTGTGCAACATGCAATGCCGTTTGCAGCTACCTGTACGTATGTATGGGAGTGTGTGTGTCGGTTTATGGGCATACGCGCTTGCAACACGACCCTTTTGCGCAGTCGCAAAGTAATTTGCTAATTAAAGTGCGAAACATCTTGGGTCGCTGACTCGATAATGGCACTGCTTGACGACGCCGTTTTGACTGATTGACTTGCGCCAGACGCAGTGAGGGTTGTGCGCGTGTTTGTGCAAAGGTTGCAAATTTGTTTTATGATTGCGAGACTGGGGTGTGTGGCATAAAAGTGGGTTTGCAATGCGAGTATATTTAGGTAAATATGTAAATAAATATAAATTCGAAATTTCGGAAGTGCTGAAATTGCATTTTGTCGACTGCAATACTAGTATATGTCGACTGGTCGGTGGTTCAGAACGTGAGCATTTGTTGAATACATAATATAATATGCCCTTCACAGGCGTATAATTTATAGCATAAAAGTATATAAAACAGATCCTTATCTTGATTTTGAATGGTTAGTTTCAATGGCATTGTGTTCTGATCTGAACAATGTCTTGGATATTAGTCAGCAAAATGTTATATATGTATATGCCACTAGAGGCAACTAACATATGTGGGTAGTGAAAGACCTGCTGAAGACCTCTAAAAACATACTAGAAGACTGAAAGGTCTTTGGTCTAACAATGAAGAGTTTTTTTTAACTAAAAATATGACTTAATTCCTCTACATAGTTGCTTTTCCAATACATTTTTTCAGCGCGTCCTTCAAAATTTTTATGCTTTAAACTTTTAAGACTCCAAGAAAAAGTTTTGTCTCCATCTTGACCTTCGGAGATCTTTTTCGAGCGAGCCACTTCTTGTGTCTAAGAATAAGGTTAAGAAAAAAAAAACAAGAAATTGGTAGTATTGGGTAGTCGAAAAAGTCTTTTCGTATTTTGTCAATAGATTTCGTTGCAGTCGTATGTCTCCAGTGCTACCAGTCACATTGCGTCGTACCATAAAGTGTTGGAAAGGTGAGATTTTAAGCTTCATTTAACTAAAAATACGGGGAAGTTGAAAAAAAGTTAAAGCTGTTCAAAAATGAGTAAAAATAATGGAGAAATTCGCTATATTGTGAAGTTTTTGTGTAAAAAGGGAAGAAAGCCACGCAAGCCATCAGTAAAATTTGTGAAGTTTACGGAAACGTTGCTGTATCAGTTCGTGTAGCACAGCAATGGAAATTTTGATATGAAAAATGCTTATTGTTGAAAAAGTCGCTGAAATTATGGAATAGACCGTCACATAAGCAGCCATGACATCGCTAAGGAACTTAACATTCATTATCAAACAGTTTTGAACTGTCTGTGAAAAATTAAGTGGACCGAATTAACATCTGCCATTCTTTGCTGGAACGAAATGAAATCGAACCATTTCTGAAATGAATGGTAACAGAAGGCGAAAAGTGGATCAAATACGACGATAATGTGCGAAAAAGTTCATGGTCAGGCTCAACAAATGGTCGCAAAGGCAGAATTGACGACTCGAAACGTTATGCTGATCAACAGAAAGGGCTTAGTCTTCCATCAGGACAACGCTGGACCACACACATTTTTATGACTCGGAAAAAGCTGGGAGAGCTTGGCTGGGAAATTTTGATGCATTCACCGTATATTAGTAAATCAGCAGACATAATCTCTCGGTCTGGTTACAGAATTTTCAGTGGATGTAGTGAGAAGCAGGCGAAGTATCCGTCTCTGACACATAGATGGCCGGACATAAATCGAGAGCCACTATCTCTTTTTTAAATACGGATAATCCCATTTGATTTCATATTAAACAATTACCGTGGAATAAGCCTCCTCAACATCGCGTATAAGATTCTATCGGGCATATGAAAGACTAAAGCACACCGTCAACAAACTGATTGGAGCTTATCAGTGTGGCTTTAGACCTTGCAAATCAACAACCGACCACGTATTCATCATGCGCCAAATCTTGGAAAAGGCCCGCGAAAGAAGAATCGACAGACACCACCTCATCGTCGATTTCAAAGCTATTTTCGACAGCACGAAAAGGAGCTGCCTTTATGCCGCGTCCGTCAGGGAAAGGACCTCTCCGCGCCGTTCGATACCAAACGAGGTTTCAAACAGGGCGACTCCATATCATGCGATTTCTTCAATCTACTGCTGGTGAAAACAATTTGAGTTGCAGAGCTGAAGAGAGAAGCTGCAATCTTCTATAACAACAACAAGGTACAACTGCTGTCGTACCGCGATGAGATTGATTTCCAATGGTTGAAAAGAAGAAACAACTGGCGCGCTGTTGCTAACTCGGCTATAATTGCGTAAGTGTTGTCTATGGCAGTAAAGAAGAAGAATTATAGTTAGACCCAAGGCGCCTTAACAATACAGCTCCAATTGTGTTACTCGCTAGAACTCATAGGACTCTACTCAATTATTTTGGTTTCAGGCATGAGTGACCTCTGCAGAGATACAGCCCAAACTTTTAGTTATATTTATTAAAATGAGGCTAGACTCACAAACTTCTCAGGCTAAACCTTCATACAAAGTTTACATAAAAGAATCTGTTACAAAAAAAGGAACCGCTAAGTATATTTTTTTGGAAAAAATGCGAGCTGCGAAGAAGCCAAAAAGAAAAGAACTCAATAGAGCATATGTATGTCAATTCCAAATGATATAGATTTAGTAGTTTAGAATTAACAGCAGGATACGAATTTTTAGAGATCGGTTGCAGGCATCTTGGAACTAGTTTTCAATTTTAGTTAATGGTAAAGGGGCGATCTAACCGCTTTGTTTGGCAAAGCTGCTTATGATCATATCGGTCCATCGGTCTTCGATGTGAACAAAGTTCGATTTCGATTTTCGCTGTAAGTTTTAGTAAGCAGATTGAGTGATCTGGATCACATTGGCAAAAAAAATGGAAAACTATAAATACACTTTTAGTAACTAAAAATCACTCTCAACATAAAACATGTAATTAAAGTGATTAAGCAAAGCTCGTCTAACAGCGCCATCCTAAATAATTACATTTATATAGTATAGTTTCTGACACTTTAGAATGAAACGAAAGCGCAAAAGACTCAACTTTCCGCACGCCTCAGAGAACCATAAGTACGAAGCTTAACATTTAACCCACACCCACACTGAGGGCGTGCTATTTTGACTGCGCTGTCATAGCGTCAAAAACAAGCGAGTTTGTCTAGTCTGTTGTGACAACATCAACCGCGGCGCTGGGCGGATGCCAAGCATGCCAAGGCGCAGCCGACACTTCAACGTCACTTTTTCCCACAAACATTTTCTAATAAAAATGAAAATGCCAACGAGCTTCAACAATTTTGTGGCAAGTGTCTGGCTGCTGTAAAAAAATGACAGCGCTGCCACCAAAGAACAGAAGGAGGCAGACAGACAACGCAGCATGGAAGCAGAGAGCGTCTGCTGTTGAAAGCAAGCGGCAAGTTGGAAGAATGTACGAGTAAGTGCGACGTGCGCGATTGGGAAACGGAAGCGCGGCTATCTACAGTTAGTGTCCGAGTAAATATGAAAATAAAGATAAATTAAAATGCATGAAAACCGAAGCGGAGAGAGTTTACCGGAGAGAGAAAAATAAAGAAAGAAGCTCAAGCATTAAAATTGAAAATAAATATTGCTGCAACATTAATGACAGGCCACTGCTGAAATTATATTTTATTACATATTCAACACAACCGCAAATGGACAGGAGCGCGTGAAGATTGTCATCTGCCGCGCCGCGGGCGATTTGACGCGCGCAGAGGAGCGGATGCCAGCGACATGCTTTTAACGCAAAAACACAGCAGCACAAGTGTGCATCCTCGTCTGGCCACCTCAAAAGCCTGCAACTTGCCCCGCGCACACGACACGCCCACTTTTTTTATTTTTTATATCACACACAAAAAGGTCATTAACTTGCTGGGCTACGTCTTTGCGACGATAGTGCGTTGTCGTCATGGTTATGCCGCCGCGCCGTTATACGATACCAGCGTCATCACTAAAGCGACCACAGTGGCGCGCGAACGCCTCTATTCGCCCCTTTGCAAAGGAAGAGTATGCCGAATTTGATGCGACGCCATAGTATGTTGCCTTATTGGCCTCAAGGCAGTGAATCGGATTCACGCTCGCTTGTGATTGTTAAAGCAAACATGTGGCTGTCACAATGAGTGTGTGGCATGCTCTGCCTGCATTGTTCATTTTGCTCAATTATTACCTTACATGGCGCCGCGACAGCCAGCAGCTCGCGTTTCCGCTCGTCTTTCATAGTGGCACGGTTGTGGTCTGGGTGTTTGACTCATGCGTCCGCTTGGCATCCTGTGGCAGCGCACGAGAGTCAGAGCGGTTTTGTGGCATGTTGTCTGTTGCCATCGCCGACTGGTTATAAAGTTGCCGTGAATATAATAAATGATATTTTAGTACTTCCTATGGTCTGGGTAGGGTATGTGGGTGCCGTAGCAATGAAAGACTGGATTAAAAGACTGATAAATTCATTTTCCATTTTGTGACGCATATAGAGTCACAAGTTTTGCCTGGGAACTAGTTTTAGTAGAAACTAGATGATAGGAGTATCAGGAGTGGTTAATACTGAGCTTGCACGGTATACCTCTGATCTAAATCAGATCAGAGTTTATTCTTATTTTTTATTGACAGTGAACATTGGATAATAAAATTGTTATTATTCTTTTTTTTTCAAGAAGTATGTGAAGACGAAAAAGCTGTCAAAGCCTACTAGAAAAAAAAGAAAACAGAAAAAGCTCTTAAAGTCTTAAGAAATCATATTTTTTTCGCAATGGATTTCTTCAAGCATATTAAGTAAGCTACCTCTGATGCAATTTTCAACCAACTAGTTCGAAACCTTTCATATTGTAACCAACTGGTTTAAAAGTAATTAGTTCGGAACTAGTCTCAAGGGAGGTTTTTTGAATTTCAAAAAAAAAACAATCGATTTTTATTTTCATTTATATAACGATTACACACGTATTCGAAAATGTTAAACCTTTGTAATCAACTGGCTTAATAGTAACTAGTTTGTAACTCGTTTGAAGAGGTTTCATCCACTTTTGAACTTGAAAAATTCGATTTTAGTTTTCGTTTACATAACGATTGTATTATACATATATATATTTTTCGAAAAGTTGAAATCTTTGTAAAAAATTGGTTTAAAAGTGACTAATTCATAACTAGTCGTAAGGGCTTCTTCTTGTAAATTCTTCACTTATAAATTTCAAAAAGTAAAATTTTTATTGTTGCATATGCATCAAATGCGCATAGATTTAATACTATTTTCTGAAAAATTGAAGTTGATCCGGCAACTAGGTTCAAAGTTATCAATTATTTTCAAGCATTCTTAACATAGTCTTAGCGGCGTCCGAAACATTAAACGTGTTTTTCTCGAAACGCTGTTTTCAGGGACCAGAGAGAGAAGAAAATTTCTTCGAAATGTTTAAAATTATCAAATAAAATTTCAAGAAGAGAATTCTTCCTCACTGCCAGAAGTCTCTGTCCGGAGGTCCTATTGGAAATCGACAAAGGAATCAAGAAAATACAATTTTTTATATTAAAGAACATTAAAATCTCTCCATGCATATTTTTACTCAATAAATAAAATGCTCCTTAAAAAACTCCAAAAGCCCACATTTTTCCTGCCTCTAAAGTGGATATAAAACCTTAAGCGAATTAGTTTCTGGATAACAAATCTGATCTTCCATTTTCATTCATACACTGGGTGCTTACGTGCTCTCACACTGCTCCACTCGCTCCTATACACTCCTCTTTAAAAATATCCATATTACAGAGATCAACGGCGGATATTCTCGTGTCTGGCAACTTTGAACCTGAAAATAGCAATATCGCAGCGCAGGAAAAAAAAAAAAACAAAAACGAAAAAACAAAACATCGCTTAATACCAAATAATGAAATGTTGAAAGATGAACTGTGGCAAGTTTRGTGGCAACACAACAAAGTTCGCGCACAGCATGACTGCGCCGAACAGCTGCAGTCTGGACCGCTACCAACAAAAACACATACTAACACTACTCACTAACTGCCAGCACGCGGCTTAGGTTTATGATATCGAAAAGAGTGCAACAAAACTTCTTCGCTGTCAGTAAGGCAGACAGCCAATGTGGTGGCAAATAAGCGAATTTCGCAAGCAAAGAGATGAGAAGCGAAAAAGATCGGAGGAATACAAATTAAAACGAATAATTTCGTTGAAAATGCAACAGACACTGCAACGGCGGCATTTTGACGTTGCCCATAAATCGCCAGGTTGACTTTTTGGTTAGCACCAGCTCACTGCCGCCTTCCACTTCACCACCTTGTACGCGCTGCATCACTTGAAATTGCCTGAGCATTTGCCATTGCTGTCGTTGTTGTGGTTGTCGTCCTCGTCCTCGTCGTCGTCGTCGTCGTCGTCGTTGTCATCGTCTACAATGACAATCATATTTTCCTTTCCTGCTACTTTCCTCTCTCAACATCTGTATGACTTTGTGGCTAATATTTGTGGCCACAAAGTCATCCGGAATGTGTAATGTTCTACAGAAAATGTTTGCAATAAGGCAAAAATCAAGTTAGCTGCATTGCAACCGACTAATTTCAGCGACAATGCATTCCTGCTAACAGCGCCACCAAAAAAGGGCACACATCGCCGTTGCCTCGGCCTGTGTCTGCGCGGCGTGCAAATGTGGAGCTAAATTGCATGTGCCTGGCGAAAATGTTGCGAATGTGTCGGAAATAATGCTGGCAAAGGCCAACAGCAAGTATTGTATGACAATGTAAAGAGACCCCGCAGGAAATGTGGTGGTAATGAATGCAAAGCGATCAACAGGGGAACGAAAGTGGTACGTTCGTTTTGGATGAGGTAATAAACCGTATAAAATAATAAGAGATCAGGTGACATAAGAGCAGACTGTTCAGAAAATGACTAAAAAATGCGCTCTTGACCCCCTCTAAAAATATATTTTTTTTGTTTTTTAGAATAAGGGTACAAATAAATGATAAAACTGTTGCAGAAGAGGGTAGAAGAGAGCAGAAACAATTTTTTTTTTTTATGAAAAATTTGAGGAGACAGTTTTAGTAAAAAAAAAGCTGTTAAAGAGAAAGCTCTCAAGTTTAAAGTATAATGCCTAAAGTCTTTATTTGCCCTAAGAATATTAAGAAATTGAAGTTCTTTGCGCTTTTTGACAGGAACATCAACTAACATGTCGAACTAACATGACACTTTTAGTCAAAGCTATGTGTAAGCACACCCCGCTAATATCTGCTCTTAGTAACAATTGCCTTAAGCTTATACTATTTACTGCTCTTCTTCGTATTTCATAATTTCTCACAAGGATGCTTCACATCAATATTCTTTTAAGTCTTGACGGGCACATGTGTCAGCACTGTGTATTGAGCAAGTACTGTCTTGTGGGCCTGCGTTGCCATACGCATTCCACGAAATGCATAATATTCCCTGTTTACTATTCACAAGTTTTATTTATCTTCTCTTCAGGTTGTCACTCCAATACAATTGGCACTGCATTCTTACAACTGTTTTATTTTTTATTTCCTTTCAGTTTTGTATACATATGAAAATTTAATGAGCTGTTTGAAATTTCAAATTTTTTTTAAGTGTGTTTATTTGGGAGTTCTTGAGAAACGTTGAAATTCCTTTAAGCGTCTGAGAACCTATGGTTCGTTTGTTTAGAGGGAAGAAAAGGAAGAGAAAAGTGTTCACATATTTTTTTGCTCGCTGGTATGTGCTTGGATAGTGATTTTTTTATGTGAGTTTATGAATTTTACATTACTCGATGGTTCGAAAAATATAGCCGTTATTAAATATTTAGTAAGAAAATTACACGCTGAAGTTTACTTGATAAACAAGTCAAACGAAGCCTTCTATTTGGAAAGTTGAGCATCCCTAATTCGAATCACCGTAATCCACAAAGATACTTCAAGTCAAAGCAGTTTCGAGTTATGGAAGAAAGCTTGTATGAAATTTGATTTCTATTGCCAATTCAAGGGTTTGAGTTATGGAGAACTTCTATGACTGAAGTATAACACCAGAATCATTGTGTACGCACTATTTAAAACTTAGATAAGGGTTCAACGCTTTTTAAAATTCTGTGGTCATTCTACTGTATTTTGATCGTATTCTAATCAACTTTTTTTTTCGAGAGATAAAAATCTTTCAGTTTGTCGGGAATTTTTGAATCAGGGTATGTTAATTGCTCAGAGACTTTAAAAATTAAGACTTAAAATGTTTTCCCCTTGGAATGCTTGTTGAAAAAAAGTAACACTGCTGTATAGATAACGAAAAAATGTACAAATTTTTTATATGAAGAAAAATAGAAAAAATATTGTACCCATAAGCACAGCTGATTAGCTGTGAAGAGAGAACTGAGAGCGTTCAGGTTGATTTCGCATTTTTTCAGGAAATTTTTTTGCAGTTTGAAAGGCCAAATCTTCAGATAAATGCGATTTTCTTGTCTCTTAGATGTATAGGGTGTCCTAAAGGTGTATATATTTAATATATTATTAATTGAAATTATTAACAGCATCGAGCAGTCGCGACTATATGGGGGAGTGATTACGAGAGTTAAGAACAGGTAATGTGATTGATTAGCATTGAGCCTTTTTCTTCGGTCGATAAAAATTGTTTTGATACTCTAAAATGGAAACAAAGATCTTTTTATAGCTTTATACTAAAGAAAATATTTCTGTGAGTGAAAAGAGTAGACCATTGTGAGCAATGAGGGACAGAAGTCTCTCTCAAAGACTGTACCAAGTACTTTGACATAGTCTTGGACAGCGAGTTGTGAAAGCGCAACGTGAAAGAAATAGTGAGGAAAGATAACACTCTCCCTCGCCTATACACCGGCGCTAAACAGCTATTTTAAGAGAACATCTTCGCTGAAAATTGTGAAGCGAAGTTGGTGGGACGACTACTGGTTGCAATAGAATTTAAATAGAGAACCTTCGGGCATGGCTCGGTGGGTATTGTCGTCTGTGCCTACTACATGACGAAGGTTCGAAGTAAACATAGAATAAGATAGCTGGCGTAAAGGTATGTTAGCTACGCGCAACACTCTAAACATCCAAACTGATGGCTTGAAAGTGAACAATGAGGTTGTTGCTGGAATATACTGTGCAGAGTTAGGTAGAGTCAACATCTACTTAAACAGCCAATCAGATCGGAAGTACACAAATACACAAAAATATTGGCACTCGATAGAAAAGCCTCTAGATCAGTGGTCGACATGAGAGGATCTGTCACTGTGTTGGTGAGCACGAAAAAAAAGCAATTGAACTCCATCTGGCATTACAGAGGACCAAACTGATGAAAGTTTAGGGAGAGAGGTAGAAAGGAAGATTTATATAGAAGGAGAGGGAGTGACAGAGAGAGAAGAGAGTTATGGTTCTATTATATTCCTGTAGCATTTTTTAAGTTAATTAATATAATTTATTTGACTTTTATTACAAATTTTCAGAAATTGGCCAAAAATTAATCAGAACCGCAAAGTGGCTACTAACTCGCCCTAAAATTCTTTAAATATATTCAATTTCTCAAATTAAAGACAAAAAAAAAAAAAAAACGGWGAGTGCGTGCAGCCACAAAAGGAAGTAAATGAAAATAAGCAAAACCGTCAGTAGTTAATATGAAGTCTTGTTTGTATGTATGCCTGCAAACTGACTTTTAACTGCACAAATCAAGTTCGTGCAACAGAACCAGCACGTCACCGAAAATCCAATGAAAAGCCAGTGCTTGCCACTAAAGTAACGAATAAATTGTTAATAAGCACAACTGGCCAGTGCCAGCGCGTGGTGTCGGCAAGCAGAAGCGACAAGGCGGGCAGGACTTAGCTGCTTAGTGGGTAGTGTGTGAAAAGCACAAACAAAAAGCACTGGTTGACAGTTGGCCAACAGCAGGTAAATAAAGACAGAATGGATATATATGTATGTAAATATGCATGTGCATGTGTGTGTGTGTGGCTTTTTATAAATTTGTATGCTGTGGTGTAGTCCTGCGGGCCGCTTGCTAAGCACAAACGTGATTTATTGTCGGTTCAAGGGCATGTGGACGCGTGTTATGCTTATAAGATTTTATTTTGATATGAACTGCTGTAATTTTGTTGTTGTTTTTTATTTTTATTTCTTTTTCTGTATTTTCATTTTAACTGCTCTGCTTTAATGCTTAATGTTTTCATGGAATTACTTAATTCACATTTTGGTTACTTAAGCGAGCGTTGGTTTATTTGCTATAAAACATATATATTTACACACATCAGTGCGTATGTATATGTATGTATGTAAAATGTACCCAACTATTTGGCCAACATAAGTAAATTAGCATTTTTAACCATTTTACGAGGCAGCAGATTAAAGTCGTTAAACCGACCGGGTGCCGGCACATTTCATATGCAGACGCACACACACACACTCACACACATATATATATATATATATATGTACGTGTGCATGTCTTTTATAACAACACACATGTAATGCCACCTTCTTGCCTTCCAGCGAACGTCGCATGAATAATTTACACGAAACGTTGTGTAAGACAAGAAGCGCGAGGAATGGAAGGGTAAGAGTAGAAATGGAAAATAAAAGAAAATTAGAGCGCTGAATTGCCGGATGTGCCGGTGCACGAATTTGATATGCAAATAAAGTATTTCTGTTCTCTTACATTTAACGAAATAAATTGAGATTTTGAAAAACGTTTCCGTTTCTGATTTAGGTGCGTGATTTTGATTTTTACTCGCTATGGATTGACAGAAAAATTTGTAATATGATTTGAGCTACAAAATTATTATTTGAAGTCATGCTTTTAATCAGTATTGGTCTAATTTTAAGTAAACTAATTTTAGATGATATTATGAAAACAGGAAATTTATCGCAAAACTTCTCAAAAAAAAAAAAAAAAAAAAAAAAAAAAAAAAAAAAAAAAAAAAAAAAAAAAAAAAAAAAAAAAAAAAAAAAAAAAAAAAAAAAAAAAATTCAGAAAAATGTTGTAAACTTAGTTTTTCTTATCATGATGTCGAACAGTTCATTTCATTTATTTTTTAACAGAGACTATTGAAATTTCATCTACTAAGAGTACATTTTTCCTTATGTTGAATGCCTATGTATATTTAGGAGTAGTTTGATAAACATCCGTGTTCACGAATAAAGTTTCGAATATCTCTATAAAAGTATTTGGTTTCTCTGCTTGTCTACTTTAAAGTACAAACATGTTCTATCACAGGACAGCCTATCGGATATTATAAAAAATCTTTTTTAAAATTCGATTCTTATCGATTCTCTCGAATAATATCGGATTATAATTCGATTTTCTTTTATAGTGTACAGCTGGTGCCACCTATCGGCATATTTTCGTTTACCCGTGAATGTTATATTCCCCAACTATTGGGTATGACTCGGCAAAAACTGGGAGAGCTTGGCTGGAAAGTTCTTAATAGAATAAAGTCTGTGAAAATTACTCTACGGAGTTTTTCGTCCAGAAACCATTAAAGCTTTACACTGATGGAATACGTCTCTAGCGGAAAAAAGATAAAAAGTGGTCGATGAAAATGGCACGTATTTGGTTCCTTAAAGTTCATAATAAACATGAAAAAAAAAATAGTTAAGTTGAAGTTTGATTACAAATACGAAAAGACTTTTTCGACTACCCAATATATTTCCTTCTTCTTTCATGATTTTCCCCAAAAAAGCAGTGTTTGTTTCTATTTTTTTTTACTTGAATTATGTCTGTTAGAATTCATTTTTAGAAAGAGAAGTTCAAACTTAAGCTTAGTTTTCATATTAGAAATAATTCGACTTGGTATTTCTTTCGAAGTAATGATAATCTGTAGCCTTTTTTTCGGCTCCTACTGCAGTGCCAGTTAATTCTACAAACGTTTAAATTCGCTATATCTCTGGTTGACATGCTTGGGCCCAGAAATTCATATGTTAAAGCAAAAACAAAGCTTTTTAATAAAAGAGAGTACCTATGCTTCTATCTCAATTTAAACTGCCTGTAAATACCTTTTGGACCAGTTATTCGTTCAAGTCGGTCCTCTTCAACGTTTGGTATGTCGAAGACAATTCGTAAAAAAATGGTGTTTAGAAACTTTCTTTAGGCGCATATTCATTTAATTGGTATTCCTGGCTGTAAACTACAGAGGTAAGAATCCCTAGGTGGTAATATTGAAAAATAAATTGTCAAAATTTAATAATATGTACTGAATTGCGGAAGGATAGCTGGTCAAATAAAAAAGTGCAAGGACTTGAGTTCGATCGCTCAGTTTGTATGGGAGCTATAGACCATAGTTATCCAATATCGCTGTCTGAAAGTTTTCGGTTTGATATCCCAAAAACTGCGGGTGTTTTATATTAGGTGGACAAAAAAGTCTTGCGGTATTTTCGCTAGTTGGCGCTGAGAGCGCGTAGTTCTAGTTTTATTCGTCGCATCGGGTCATGCTATACCTTTTTGGAAAGCTCATTTCACGCGCTAACGCCTATTTGATTGATTGTCGTTTCTTTTAAGTCGTTCGTGAGTTATAGCGTCGCAAACATGGAGCAAAATAAAGAGAAAATAAAACATATTTTACAGTAGTACTACGATAAAGGCAAAAATGCATCTCAAGCCGCCAATAAAATTTGTGCAGTTTATGGGCCCGATACAGTTTCCATTGCCACCGCACAACGATGGTTGCAACGTATTCGATCTGGTGTAGAGGTGGTCGAAGATGCGCCATGCTCGGGAAGGACTGTCGTCGAAAATTACGATAAAATCGCTGAATTGGTCGAAAAAGACGGTCATAGTAGCAGCCGTAGCATCGGTCAAGAGCTGAGCATGAGTTATCAAAAAAAAAAAAAATTTATCAACAATTGAAATTCAGTAATAATAGCGCAAAAATACCGCAAGACTTTTTTGACTTATAATATCTACTCAAGGCGGGCATGGCTACATCGATTTCCGTCATCCCGCTGATAATATAATACATATTTTATAAGGTGGCTAACATTTCCTTCTGGTTGTTACAAACTTCGTGGAAAACTTAATATGATCTTTTCAGGGGATAAAAACGAAATAATAACAAAATGGGTAATATTGTAGTTAATTTCCAAAACTATTATGTAAAAAAAAAAAGGAAATCAATAAAGAATTCATTACGAAAATCGCTGACTGCTTAGTATCAATATACAGATAATATATCGGTGTAATTATCCATATAAATAAATGAGTAAGAAATTTCCCAGGCAACAATACAATACAATGTGCGCAACATGGAAAAAAATTTTGCTTATACGCCATGGCACACATGACGCTTCTGACCACTAATGCAGAAACATATCGAAATAACGGCACTAGATCGGAAAATTCCCAGCAGGCGGGCGTGCGGCACAAGGACACGTGCCACACATTAATATTTAAGCAAAGCATTTAGTATGTATGTAAGCAAGTGTGTGTTCACACGCTGGTATCGCTGGTATCGAAAGACTAACCACATGCGCGTATGCAGTAGGTATGAGCAGGCGCATTTGAAACGCCAATGGTGACTAATTGCACACAACTTATAATTACTATGCTCGAGTTGAGTAAATGAAATGAAATTAGCAACACCTTAGTAAGCGTATAGGAGCGTGTATAATTAGAAGCCGGAAGAAGTTGATGATTAAGTGTTAACCCTTTATATTGTAATTGCATATGTCCAACATACATTGGTACATGTGTATTAAATTTTGTTGATTATGCAAGCTTCATTAGAAAGGTGATCTGTGTGTGGTTGCTTTCAAGCATATGGCATTCCATGAAAATTACACGCTCATTAGCGCTAAGTAAAAGGCATACACTGGAATATTAGTGCATGGGAAATACTATTTACTAGGAGTGCAAAGTGATGATTGAAGTGAAGGAAGCAGTCGAATTTTGTTGAACGCAGGCCCAGCACTTTATATGTTAAAGTAAAAACAAAGTTGTTCAATTTAATTCTATAAAAAAGAGTACTTAATTATGTCCCGTTTAAGTGGGGCAGCCATCTACTATTACCTATCTACATATTTCAATTTAAAATGCCTATTATCACATTTGTACTGTATATACATTTAGGAATAAATGTGTCTTTGTAATATACATATTAATATTTTTCATTGAAGAAGTTGAATATTTTCAAAAAATAAAAAAATTTACAAATGAAGGCCAAAATATTTTTTTCTGGTATAATAATCCAAAGAATTGTACCTCCGCCTTAAATTCTAATACAAATATTTGTCAATGAAAAATTAATAAAATTTCCATTTAGAATTTAACACTGATGATTTGATTTTAAATACTTACTGGGTAGAAAAAATTTTTTTTATTTCTGAATTTTTCTATGTACCCTATCCGCTGAGTTGAATAAAACTGGATATAGTGTGACAAATTTTACCAAAATCGGTTTCGTAGTTTCGGAGTTTACCCTGGACAAAATGTGACACCATTTTTTTTATCCACCCTATCTTTTAAGTTGAATCAAATTAGACACAGTGTGATATATTTTTTTTAAATCAGTTTAGTATTTTCTGAGTTTACTCCGGACAAAATGTGACACTAAATTTTTTATATATTTAGAATTTACTTTTAATTACAAGAAATATTTTGTGTTGATGTAGTTACGAAATGGAAGAAAACACCAGTGAAAAAATATACTTATTTACTGTTTTCAAAAAGTATCATCCAAACCTATGAAGTATGCTGTTTCTTTGTCATAACTTCACAAATTTTATTAAGGGCAGTTTTATATATGTAAATTTCATCCATAAACAAGTGATGATAATTTAATATATACAGAATTTAATATAGAACTGGGAGTTATTAGATACACCTCCTATACATA
>NW_017534786.1:454236-470236 GCF_001853355.1 Bactrocera latifrons
TATTATATAAAAAAAAACTATTAAATTTCCTTTCTACAGGAAGGGGTTGAAAATATAGATATGTAGCTTGACTTGGTCTCTCCTATGAAAACAAATTCCAAACCTTCTACAGAAAAACATTCAAATGAATCACTACTGTGAACTGAGTTATAAGTTAGGGTTGTGCCTAACGTCTGTGTTGAGTATTACGAAGTCTGGGAAAATATGACAAAACGATTTCTTCTAAAGAACTACAAAAAATTGTTCGAATAGTATTTAAAGGCTGATTACAATTGGAATTTTTATGGATCGATAACTTTATTGATAGATCTGTACTATAATATATATTATATCGGCGGTTCCAGCAAATCAGCAGCTTTTTGGGAAGAAATGGTAGGGTGTTAAAGTCTAGATCGTTGTCTAAATGCTTTGAGACTAGTTCGCGTATAAAAAAACATACGGATATGAGTAGATCGATTCAGTTCATCACGCTGATAATTTATATATATATAATATATATACTTTATACAGCCTCTGACATTTTCCTCTGGGTATTAAAGACATCATGGCAAACTTAAAACACAAGAAAATCTAATAACAGAAAGTCATAATTTAGTTGTTGCAGATGAATATCATGGAAAGTGTAATTAGCTGATTCCAGACCTTTTCTGTATGATTCTTAAATGATTGCACCAGAAGCTCTAGTAAATTACGAAAGTTGGTGCGTTCATTACGCTGCAGACCTGGAGTCATTCAATTATGTAAAATTTTTGCTATCGCTTCAAACTGATAGGTGGCTGTATAGAAAGAAAATATTGATAAAATACCAAAAAGGATATATTTTATATAAATAATTTGCTTTAACTCCAATTGGAGCTTAAATCTTTCTTCAAATATTGTTATCTAGTCGCGAAAAGAGGGCACCGTAAGTGCAAAGATTCTGATAGTGATGCCGGAGGTAGCTTAGCTACTGGAAGAGCATCCATTTCATTAAGGACGAAGATGAGAACCGCAGCTATTTCATCTGCTAGGGAGGGCTGTTTCACATGAACACAGCGGCTTTAATTCCTTGAGCAAGCGGTTACATATTTCTGGCAGGTTTATGGCCAAAGTAGCAGCTGAAGCAAAGGACTGGGCTAATCACCCATTTTTATAATTATACTTGATTACTAAAACCAAAAGGAAAGTACATAACAGCGATAAAACTATATTGGTAAGGGTTTTTCCTATTAGAGAATAATTCCATATTTTTTCACCATATTAAATGATATATGATATGATATGATATATATTCACCGAAATTTTTGCACAAATAGTCGAAAGTTTTCTAGAATTGGAGAGTGAGATATACTTAAAAAATAATTTAAGTAAAACATTCTTTAAAAAAAACATTCAAAAAAAAAAAAAAAAAAATGTGAATCCATGTTTTCAACCCAAATTTAAAGACATTCTGACATGGCTGACATTCCGAGTCGAAAGTGATATCTTCATATTTTCATTTCTGTACAGCTTTCTGCTCTTCCCGAGCGCATTAACGCCGACTGTTATAATTAAACTGCAAACGCACAACGAAAATCAGCGAGCACGCGCTCTGCCGCTGGCTTTCATTAGCAACAAACGGTGAATGAGTCTAAACTAGGGTGACAGCACGAGCGAAAGTAAGTTAAAATATCTTGCCAGAACTTCGTGAATATTGAAATTTACAATTCGTGCGCTACGACATAACGGGCAAAAGCGTGTGATAGTGAAATTTATGAGCGATCACGCAGGTAGACCTCGCCAAGGGCATACAGGGAATTAGCACAAATTTTCCCCAAGCCAACAACAAGTGCAACAAATGCCAGGTAAACAAAAACAATACCCCCAACAAGATCAGCGCGCACAATGCAACGGAAGTGGCGGCGAGAGTTTTGCTTTTAACGCAAAGTGCTGTCGCTGCCTTTTAAGCGTGAGAAGGTCGCAAGAAAATGGAGAAGTGGGGGAACGACTGCATGCATTCGCATATGGAACTGTGTGGGTAAAAGCACGCTAAAAAATTGGGTGCCAAGCCAGTGTGTGTGAGTTGTATGCAAATATGTTCGCATTTATGCTGAATATTCAGTGGAAAATACTTTATTCGTTTATTTTTATTGCACTGTGGCATAAAATTTAGAATCCTTTTTTCATGACTCACTTCAGTCCTGCCATATATATAGATATAGTACATATATGTATGTAAGTATATACATGTGTGCGGCTGCAGCATTTCTTGCACCCCTTACATGCAATACCATTTGAATATCTAATGTTGCACTTGCAACATGCATATGCATGCATGCAACACGGCTGCGGGCGGCGCTAAGCGTCTGAAAAAGTTCAAGGTGCACCAAAGGAAGGTCGTGCGCTTCAAAGTGGGGGGCATAAATCAACTTTTTATGCACAAACACATGAGAGACGGCAGCAAAAGCGTTGCGCCGCTGCTGAAATGTAAACTCTAGTTGGTGCTTGTTACTAAGCGGAGTGTGTGTGGGTTGCTATTTGCTAGGCATTGACTGAAGTGCACACGTGCCGCAGGCAACGGAAACCACTGAAAGATTAAAGTAATCAGCGTGGTTTGTGTTGTTGCTTTTTATAACTTATTTTCGAGTGTGCTTTTAGCATGATTTTTGCTTTCATATTTCATAAAATGGAATTCTGCTTGCAGGTTGGCGTTGGATATTTCCTTTTTACAAGCCAACCAAAACAAAATATTGACTAAGCTACCTACCTAAGTAAATAGCAGTGTGATTGGAAAAAATTTAATTTTCAGTAAAAGCGGCAAAGCGTAATCAAAGGCACACTGGGGCAGATGTGTTAAATTTTTAATAAATTTCGCACTTCGAAAAAAAAAATTTAATAAAAATTAATTTTTTTTTAATTTTATATGGAGAAAGGGATACATTTATAAATGTTTACAAAAACAGCGTTGCCACCAAACTACAATCTCGTTTTCATTTCGAAATTCCAAGTCAGAAGAAAAAATTGGTAAAATGTAGTCAAAGGCACAGTGCAGAAAATATGAAAATTGTTTAATAAACTTCGAACTTCTAAAAAAAAATTATATAAATAATTATATAAATAATTTTTTTTTTTTAATTTTATATGGTGAAAGAGTAAAAATTTTATAAATTTTTACAAAAAACAGTGGTGCCACCTAACCACAATTTCGTTTTTCGAAATTTAAAGTCAAGATAAATCAGCACGTTTAAAAGTGGTTCAGTAACATATAAAATCAAGTTGCCGTTACTCGGAAAATATATACTAATGGAAAATATTGTAAATATACCCTATAAATCTGATATAACTAGAGAAGGAATTGAGAACACATCCTGCTGGATATAGGTTTGTCTAAAATTTCGTCAAATAATAAAAAATGAATGAAAAAATAATACATTTTTACAAACACGGTGTTGACACCTAACTAAAAGTTAATTTTTTTTTCGAAACTCGAATTCAATATGGAACAGCAATTTGGAAAGTGCTTCAAGAAAATATAAAATAAAGTTACCATTATTAGAAGTTCATAAAAATTATATAACAGTAAAATATTGTAATTACAAAAGTATGTTATAAATTAATAGAGTCTGAACTCTCTATCCAGCCTCTAGCGTGAAAAATAATAAATTTTTACAGAAACAGAGTTGCCACCAAAGTACAATTTATTTATTTTTTTCGAAATTCGAAGTCAGGACGGAACAGCAATTTTGAAAGTGCTTCAATAAAATATAAACTATAAAATACGGTTGATATTATTGCAAAAACAGAAACAGACTTGCTACCTAACCATAATTTAATTTTTATTACGAAATTCGAAGTTTAGATTAAACAGCACTTCGCACGGCTATTCGAGAAAATTAAAAAACAGAAAAGATTTCTAAAAAAATATAACAGAAAAATAAATAAATACACACTAAAAGCTGTGATGCGAAGTTGAGAACGTTTCTTTCTGAAACTAACTTTTACTTCTTTGCTAACTATAACAGTTTAAAAAAATATGTGGCATCTCAAAAATTGTACTCTTAAACAAAAACCATTTTTTGGAACAGGGTTGCCATATAGAAAAATTAATAAATCAGAAAATTTTAAAGCTACTCCTTCATATGTAGTTCTCTCTTCTATGCTAAATTTTTTAAAAATTAAAAGAAAAATAGTGAAAGCCTTTAAACCAAGCAAACTTCAGTTGGAGCGAAGCTATAATTCCTTTCACAAATACTAAATATTCCTTCCAAAAACTAGGTTCTGATCGTTTAGTTTATATGGGAGCTATATGCTAAAGTGATCCGATCTGAATAACTTCTTCGAAGAATCATCCAGGACAACTTTTTTTTAAAGATAACTCAACGAAAAAAGTAAAAAAAAATATTTTTCACATTAATAAATATTTTCGCCACTACCAACCCACTGTGCAACAGCTTTTAAACGAATTTTTGATATTGGCGCCAGTAGAGCTAATCAAAATTATTGTGTAAAAAGTATTTACAAAGTATGAAGTCTACAAAGCAATTTTCCCGTTATTTATAGCATACTTTTATTGCCTATAACAATTTACATGCCACTCTTGTGCTGACAAAACACTGAAAAATAAAAAAGAAACAATAAGAAAAAACAAAAAGCGAAACCCACTTTGAGTAACCCTTGCAAATAGACGATGGCAGCACGAAATTGAAAACAAATTTTGGCAAAAGAAATGCCGGCCGAAATATACGAGGAATTTAAAAATCATTACACATTTTATATTAGCCCTTTTTCTGAGAGCGAGAGTGGTGTGTGCCTGGCTGTGTCGCCGCCTTAGTCATGCAAATACAATTTAAACATGACCGCCATGTAGGAGACTGCGCTGAGAGCACAGCTTCCGGCCGAACAGACTTTCAGCTTACAATCGTACGTTTGTATGTGTGTATGCCACAACATAAAAAGTTTTATAACTTTAATGAAAAAGCCAGCAGTAGGAGGCTGCCGCAGCCAAAGGGCCAAGTGACACACAATCACGCGCAAAGTTCAAAGTGGGTTAGTCATAAATTTGAGCCACAATTTCACTTTCGGCATGACACACGCACACACACGTACGGCCACTCACATGCACGTGCAAGCACCCACACACATATACATACATGCGCTCGAGTGTGCATCTTTAAAGTCGCATAAATTTCCACCATTTTGCCTTGTCGCTACTTTTTTTACTGTCCCTCCGGCTTCAGGCGCCTACATCTTTGCTTGCCTGCTCATATTTCTTTGGCTTTCAGCCTTTGTTGGTTGGGTCCTTAAGGCTCTTAAATAATAATACGATTTGGCCAAATATTAAGCAAAATGAATGTGGTCTCTTGTGAGCGCATATGTAGAACGATATTTTATTTTTTTGGCATGTAGGGTTTGTATATGTCTACATAGTGCTTGCATGCTCATTTCACATACTTATGTAATATATAAATATATGTTTCATTAGTGTAATATAAAATTAGTGCCGACTGGGTTGACCTTTCCCCACTCAAACTCACGTAGCTCGCTATCATAATTTTTCATTTTGTTCGAGTATGTACTTATATGTGCAGTTATTTGTAATGAAATATACGATTATGTGGCATGTGAATGCAGATAATAATACAAAAAAAGTTCAGTTTCCTTGCACGTGCTCTCTGTTTTTCGGTAATTTGGTGGTAAATAAAATACTGATCGCAGATTTAGAGCTAATGCTTACTCATGAGGCGTCGCTGGTTTGAACCTTTTATGTTTCGTGTTTCAGTAATTTCAAAACATATTAATTTTAAATTATTTGGACTTAAGCAAAACAATACTAATGGGTGATAAAAATCAACTTTTCTCCAAATTTATGATGGTTAATCGAGGCTAACTTCAATTAGCAACGATAACGAAATATTTTTGTAGACAACTGTTAGAAAATACGATTCAAAACATTTGTGTACTAGGAAGGGTTTTTAAATCACTGAAATCTTTGGAACTTTTTCCACCCTCTCATGAAAGACTCTACTATGCTTATCTATAGTCCTACACAGTTTTAAGCAACAATATATACCGAGCGCTTCTCGTGTTGATAACGATCCTCAAGATCTTTCTATGAAAACTTCATCTTGCATACCTTTGCCATTTTTGTTGCCTCTCTTGCCGAAGAAAACTTATTTACGCGTCACAACACATTTAATCTCTTTTTTATTACACCAATAATCTTGTGAGCCAATACCAATTAGACCAATAATTTCATTTATGAGAGTTGCTTGTTCGATTCGCCTCTGACGTATGTAGATAGCGACTATGAAAATCGTCGGGCAAGTGTTATGGAGATGGTAAGAGATCTCGATATCTCTCGCGAGTCCGTTCAAATGATTTTCATCGATATTTTGGATATGAAATGCGTTCTGGATAGACTCGTTCCGATAAAGCAAAATCTTTTCCAAAAAGAATACCATAAACAGGTCTCTTTGGACATGGCTGATCGTCAGAATTATGATCCCTCATTAATGAATGAAAAGGGAATGGAGTGTGCTTGGCAGCTGCTTGTTTTCGTCTGGCGATTTTTAATACAGATAAACATAATTGAATGAAGAGTTTGTCCGAAATTCTGTGTTTCCAAGGAAATCAAGGTACGGAATCGTTAAAAATGTTGTAGAATACGAGCATGTATGTAGCACAAAGCGTTCAGCAAAGGTAGTGAACTTCGATAACATCGAAAAACCTATCCTAGCCGAGGATTTATTTAAATTAATTGTTAACATGTTTTTATGTCTCAAGAGAGAGAGACGATAAGAAAGATATATTTTAAAATATGTGAAAATTCATATTTTTTTTGGCAGTCCGGGTCAAATTAATCAGATAGTATCATCCACATGCGAGCAGTTGCGGGTCCTTGCTCCCTGGGTTCTTCTTCACATCTGAGTATTCTGACCTGTTGAAATTTGCGTGAAGCGCAGGCGTCCTAAAGGATGACTATTCCTCATGGACCTAGTAACTGAACTCCATCTGGTATCGGAAAGAACCAAAACTGGTCTATGCGTGGCTCACTCGCCTATCAACCTAACCTAAGCTTTCTGAGGCCAAAAATATTATATAATAATTTCAAACAGTCCAATAAGAATATAGATACAATATAGACCACAAATCAAATCTCAAATAGAAAAAGCGTACGAAGAAGAATTGCGTGAGACTAACGCGTTTAAGATAGTTAAAAATACATATGTCAATCATTTGACGCTGGACATACTCTGTTTAGTACTCTCATATTTGAACAAGAACACTATTTTCTTATTAGGTCAGGCAAGATATTCTGAACTACTTGTAAGTATGTAAGTGCATTGAAATCAAAATCGCTTTTAAAATGCTGACTTTGTCATCACGACTGTCGTTTTAGTGATGAATATGGTACATGGAATGGCCATCGAAGGCATCTCTATTATTGAATGATTCGCAGCATTGAGTGATTTTTGAATTTTAAGTACACTTGAGGTTTTTTGGAATTTAATTCACATGTCAGCTGTCTTGAAGGATACAGAATATATAATATGAGAACTTAATGAATATAAAAATGAATTTTTTATTGCTAAGTTGGAAATAAATAGAGCTTTTTTCAGTGTGACTACAATCTACTTGTGAATTTTTAATTTTTGAGTATTCTTGAATAATCAGGTGATACTGAGTATTTAATGAAATGGAGTGGAATCCGTTAAGCTTTGAGGGTATATAGCCGCCACACAAACTGACTGATCCAACTCAAGTCCGTGTATGGAAAAGCTTTTAGTTTGCAAGGTATCTTCACACAATTTTGGGCCGCCATACAAACTGACCTCTCAAAATGAACATAAATATCTTTTTATACCCTTTTTTGCCATAAGAAATACACCAGTGAAGGGAATTTAATACTTGTCATATTCTCTGCTTGAATATTTGAGGTCGGAAATCAACAGAAAATCTGGAGAAATACTCGAACCGCATATTTATTTATGGAATTCTTTACATGAGCATGCTTTAAATTTATTTGTGCGCGAATTACAATAATAAATGAGCAACAACAATTACATAAAATGCCATAAAATTGTTGCAAGCGAAAGTGCGAATTTTAAAGTGTTACCCGAAACATGCCGACGGAGAGTATAAATTCATGAGCATGCAGATGAAAAATTATTATACCTGCCGGATGCGGTAAATATGTGAGTGAATATGTAAAATGGCAGCAAATGATTTCGGGCTGATTTGACTGTGTCAGAGCAGCTGGCAGCAGCTGCAAACGCTCTTCATGAATTTCATATTTTGTATTTGTTGATTTAATGCACTCGTCGAGCTTACACAAACAAATTCACATGATGGCACAGTGCAACCCCCATGCCCCCCTCACTCTCTTTCCGCTTGATCCGTTGGTAAATAAAAATATTTTTGTTGCAATACTTTGAACCACGTGGCGGATGAAGAGTGGACGAGGGAAGTGACTCACAGCGGCGGGGGAAGTATGGGGTACATGTGTATGTGTGCTAGTGAATGAAAGAATCAAACCGAATTTGCAAAGGAGAAAACCAAAAGCTTTTTTCTAGTCAAAAATGTGAAAAGAAGCAATTTATCCCACACAAACACAAACACACACACATTACTCACGCTCAAACAGTGGGAGAAAAGTAAACAAATGCAAAATATCCACATAAATGTGTGTGGGTGTGTGCGTCGTTCATGAAAGCAGTTTGCATATGTTTAAGCGTTGTTGTTGCTATGTGTTTTTGTTGTTATTTTACACTGTGTGTTGTTGTTGTTACTCGATGTGTGTACATATGTCAGCTCAAATTGCGTACTTACCTCAAAATGTGATTTCCTGCTTTTATACTTTGCTCTGTGCTGTTATTGCTGGCTGTTGGTGGTTGTTGTTGCTGTGGCAGTTGTTTTGCTGTTGACATTGGCTTTTACATATTTGCGGATAATGTTGCACATTTGCGTGCATTTATTACGCCCTTCACGTATATGTGTGTGTGCATATGATTTTGTCTGTGTGTCGCTTGGAGCAACAGCTGCTTTGTTCCGCCAGCGCAAAACAACTCCCGTTACAATCGAATAGCGCTTGTGAGTATTGACGAAATACCAAAATATCTGCAATCAAAAAGAAGAAGAAGAAATGTGTTTAAGGTTAACGTGATATCAAAGGCAAATGCGATTGGCGACGTTGTGACATCTATTGGCAATAAGAAAAATATAAAATATGCTAACATTGGTGGGTGGAGTTTGAAAAAATTGTAGGCAAATCGCAAAAAAATTAGAGTATTTTGGAAGTCAATAGAAGATTATAAAGAACCACATTTCTTTAAACTAGACAAAGTCAGTTGAATAATTTTTTTATTAAATTTTATAGTAAATTTTTTTCACAGGTTAGGTTAGCCTAGAGCTACATATAAAAATACCTAATAACCTAAAAAGACCTAACTTCTTATGAATATGAATGTTTGAGGCAGTTAAGACCACACTCATCGATCCAAATACCTGGATGGAATAAAATTTGAACAGCTGAGTACGACGATCCTAACTACTTCTAAGCCTCTCAAAAATCTACCAAAAATACCTTTAACACCTCCACAAATGTATAGAGGCGGCTAATATCAAAAAGTTTTAAGGTGCCATTTCGCCAGGTTCGTTGAAAATGTGACATGTTTCAATCTCATGTTCAACCTCAGTCTTGCCGTACAATAGAGGAAAAAGTGCTTGAATTTTTCAACCTCATCCTGCCTCATACAACTTTGGGAGCGTTAATTCTTCCACGCGCATGCCTATTAGGCAATGGCCGGTACCAACTCTCACAATTGCGGCGAGATTAACCTTTCTGAAAGGAAATAGTTGAGTAAATCCCCTGCGTTCTACACTAGGTAAGAAGAATCTCCTAATCATACAGCAGCTAGTTGTTGACCAGCGACTGCTAAGCTGTTGCGAAGTTCTGTCGTTCTTTTCTAGAACGCAAGCGGATAACGGAGACCGAGCTCGGTTGCAATCGGGGAAATGGTTTCTCTAACGACCTCGTGGGCTTCATAGTTTCCAGCGATTCCATTTCGACCAGGCATCCAAACGAGTCTGAAAACAAAAACAGCAACAACAACGAGCAAGGAAATTGATGCTTACACCAACAGACGAGTAAACGAGACCATTCACCGTACAGTCGCGTCTACGTGGCCGGAACGGACTCGAATTTATGTCCGTCCAAAGCCTATTAACTCGCCAGAATTCTAACGCTACAACAACAACAAAAACAAGTCTGATAATACAGTAAGATGATGCTATCGATAGGCAGGACATACACTACTTAACTTATTTTGAGCACACAGTGAGCAGCTGAAATTGGAGTGAATGCTCATCTCTCTGAAAGAGGCTATACTACAGCTGATTGAAGCCAACTCTGCTTGAAAAACGATCCAAAGTTGTCGATGAATAATGATAAAAATTTATATTGTGGATTGATATTTTCATGGAACGAAGATTGGAATGTAAGCTAACACGATGAATTTGAAGTAGAATAGAGAGACAAAATTTTGAGAGCATACATAAGTTAAATTGCTTGTTACCAAATACAATCCTATAGAAGAATATTTATAGCTATAACCGTTTACACAAATGTTACGTGTGTACTTTCTTCAAGAGACTCCAAGGTTCCAGTAAATTACGTCTCAACAATCCTTCAAAAGCAGTTTATTAACAAAACTCCAAACGTGGTCAAGCCACACGTCGGATTATCCGCATAGACTTTAGACTTTACATATCCATACAGGAAATATTCCAGGGTGTGAAATCACACGATCTTGGTGGCCAATCGACCGGCCCAAAACGTGAAATTATCTGCTCACTGAAGTGTTCTCTCAATAAATCCATTGAATGATACGATGTGTGGGAAGTGACGCCGACTTGTTGCAGCCGATTTTGTATCGCCGCGATCACTAGCTTCAAATTCAGGTATCAAGTTGTCAGTTGGCGCGATAAGCAGCATGGTCGTCATTGACAGTAGAGATACTGGCTACTGGCATAACTCCGACAAGCATCCTTACTAGGTGTAGTAGTGCTACTATTTTTAGTTTCTGCTAAATGATATATTTATCAGGTTTAAGGAGTTCCTTCGCACTCAAAGGTACTGATATGAGAAATTAAAAAAAAAATCATCGAAATATGTTCGGCAGCATTTTAAATTGGAATGCATCAGAATATTTATGATTCTTCATTTCACCAAATTGAACTCAACTATAAATAACAGGGAAGTAAACTATGCGGTTTCGTGTTGACTGAAAGTTTCAATTTAAAATAACGGGTATATTCACTTATTAAACATATTAGAACATGTTGCTTTTTCTTTCTTCGTTATAAGTTTTTGACAGGTAACTAAAAGAGGGCTATAATAAACTACTTTAATCAATAGCTTCTAAACATGTTTTGTACTTTCCTTCTAAATCTCGGTAAGCTCTTTAATGTGATCACAAAATATTAATTTAATATTAAACTGCCCATGTGTACATATGTATGTGTGAATGTAGGTTTTGTTTATTATAATTGTTATATGATACATGAAAAATTTTGGGCACTTGTAATTACTATGTAAATCTTTGTTTTCCTTTCACCACGCTATTAGTTCCGCCTTCTAGCATGACTTAGGCAGTTTTCATTTCAAGACACATGCCAACATACACACATACTTGTGAGCGATAACAAAGCAGTTCAACATATTTTTTTTTCTCAAATTCCAATCAACATTGCTGTTAAGCGACTTTGAGTTTAGGGCCTCAACTGCGTTTTAACATAAAGGTGATGTATACCAATGTACATGTGTGTACACATATATACTTATATAGATATGTATATATGTATGTCCGAAGCTTAGTTTTTAATTTGCTTCTGGTTTCAAACAAATACATACTGGAACTCATATAAACAGTAACAAAGGCATGTGCATGTATGCCAGCATGTTGTTAAAAATGCTTTATTTCCCTTGAAGTATTTACATACTTGCATACAATTTCTTCTTCTGCAACAACAATTACAAAATAAAGGAGCTTCTTCTGGTCGGAGTTTGGCGTATGACCACAAAACTTTTGAAATATGTCGATTGTATTAAGTGGGTGTGAACGACCGTAGCCCTCGGCACGGCACTCAATTATTTAGCGTTCCAGTGAGAGCTTGCCACGAAAACAATAATAATATATACAAACATAAAATGTGAATATAAAATGCAAAATTTACGCTCTTATGGCTTGACCATAACAAATGAGGTCATAACGGTCGACCGCTGTAATTAAAGACGGCGGCAGAGTTTGTAGGCGCCAGTTGGAGAAAATCACTTAATGGAGATAAAATCGTAAAGACGGAGAATGTATGTAATGAAACTATGTAATTAATTTACGGATGTTTAAGTGAAGAACTGTAATGCATTATATACATTTGTAGTGATTATTAAATAATTTGTAATTTATGAATTTTATTTACGCATTTTTCGGTCAAAAAATACTGTTTGGATATAATAGTCTTTTGCGTTATTTGATTTTACGCATTTTTTTTTTTTTATTACTGTCATAAAACAACCACACAAATTAATGGTGTACGTGCCAAAATGTAGACAAAATGATGTACATGGAGGATTAAGTTATGAGTGTATTTTTTTTTGTTTAATTTTAAAGCCTAAAAAAGGATCAAAAGATACATATACTGTAAGGTGTCATGAAATTAGGTTTCGAAAAAATTTACTTTCAGATGGAAAAGTACGGATTTCACCATTTTTACTCATTACAAATAATTGCTATATTTTCAGGTGTTGTAGGTAGGAGATAAAATTACCATGGTTACGCCAAATTGTAGGCAACAATTTTCCATATATCTTTTGATCCACGACGATCTCTAGTTTTAGGTTATTAGCATATAGGAATCGAAATTTTGGAAAGGATAGAGAATAATTTAAAATATTAAATTTTTTTAAAGAGAATATAAAGAAAGTAAGTCCAGGAAAATAAATGGAATAAAATTTTACTTGATACCGCCCAATTGTAGGCAATAATTTTTGCCATCGCATTTTATACTCCAACGTTGTCCACTTTTAGGATAGTCATGTATATATATCAAGGAAAATACATGGAATAGTTCCGATTTGTCGAGTTTTACTTGATACCAACCCTGGCGATATTTTGTTCTTTAAAATATTTGAAATATTTTTGGTCAGCGATTGTCATAAATATGCGCAATAAAATTATCATAAATGCTCTCAATTTTAGGTCATAATTATGGATATAGCTCTTGATATGAAAAGGTTCACTACCATACGTTAGTGATATGCTATAGAAAAAGAAATATTCGAGAGAACTAACACTCAATAAATAAATATTTCAGATTTGTCTACAAAGAATGTAAAAAAATTTTCGAGAGAACTAACACTCAATAAATAAATATTTCAGATTTGTCTACAAAGAATGTAAAAAAATTATGCTTTAAAGCTCAAGAAATCTATTAAACTCAATATAGAACACAAAAAGTTTTCTATGCTCAGAGATTAAAAATAATTTAGATTCAAACCCAAAACCGATTTAATTATTTCTACCTATCTAAAGAATTTCTTGGCATGAACTGCCATGAAATAGGTGGAGAAATATTGTAAATGCGCCTAGTTGTAGGCATTCATTTTTGCCATACCACTTTATACCCGATAGTTGTCTACTATAAGCAAAGATATGTTCGGAAAACAAAATTATGGCGGGGATGAAGGACTTCATGAACTGATACTGATACATATCATATATTCACTTTTTCTAAAAAAAAAAGGGGACCAATGATGCTGTCAGAACTCAGGAAATATATGAAATTGGACAGAGCTCTTAAAAAGTTATGTGAGTTCAGATGATGAAGAACTTAGTTTCAAACCCAAATTATTAAAATGCTTGTTATTTTTTAGTTATCTTTAAAGCAATGAAAAAATTATTGTAAATGCGCCTAATTGTAGGCAACAAACACTTATGAAGTGTTTAAGTTTCTATGATGGTGCTAAGTCATAAAAAATTTTTGACAACTATCAGGTTAACTAATCAAAATAGTGAGTAAGTATCAATGGTGAAAAAATGGCGCTGTTAGAACTTATGAAGTCAAAGAAAGTAAGCAGAATATACTAAAAATTGTGTATATCGTGAAATTTTGAAATAATTAATAATTAAGGATTAAAGTTTTTAATTAAGAATACAATTTTTAAGTAAAAAAAAACACAATATAAATTAAATTAGAATCTCAAACTGTACTGGTATGATTTTTCTAAAAACAGTTACTTAGATAGACCAATTCTGAACTTTTCTGAAAGTTTAATTTAAGTAAAATATGTCAATAGTCATCAGAAAAACATTACTAAGTCTTCTCTATTAATGTGTTTCACTATTTGTTCTCTTCAGTATTTTTTAACTTCTTTTAAAATAGCAGTGTTCTTTCGGCCTCTCACTCCAGATGCTTCTGTAGTGTGGCACCCTCATCAATTTTTCTTCATTTCACAATCTCACTTGGCAAATAATTTCAATTTAAACTTAATCAAAGTAGCCATTCAAAAGCCATCTAGTAGCAAATGAAAAAAAGCACGGCTACAACAAAAACAACATAAACTTCACATTAGCAGCAAAATTAACTTCAATTCAAGGCAATTGAGGAAAGTCATTGGAATTTTAAAATAATTTCCAGGCGCTGCAATGGGGAGCGTGACACCCAGGCGCAGCAGAGACCCCACAATTGTCTAAAACAAAAAAAAAAAAAAAAAAAAAAAAAAAAAAAAAAAAAAAAAAAAAAAAAAAAAAAAAAAAAAAAAAACTTGTAGCAACAACAACAACAGAAAAAGCGAGAGATTAAGCTGTTGAATTTGCATTTTCAACTGACAATGTGACAATAAGCAAGTAACGTAGCAAATAGCAAATGTTGTCCAGTCGCCAGCGAAAGCCAAACGGTTCGGGGCAGGGCCAGCCGGCCCATGGCAATAATGAGAATTGCCGCAACAAAAGTTAAATTGCAAATCAACTTTAGAATGCGGAGTACAATGCGCGCAACGCTACGCAAGAATGGCGTACAGCGCGTGCCTAGTACGAGAGCGAATATAAGTGCGAGTATGAGTGCGCCTACGAGTAGTACCGTTAACTGCTGGCGCTCAAGTGGACGCGGTGCACATTCAACGCCAACGGCATATAAAGCGAGCAAGTAGCAAAGTTGCAAGTGAAAACATGTATTTGTGTGTGTGTGTTGGTGTTGGTGTGTTCGTTTAAGTAGCAGGGAAAATTGACATTGAGTAATTAGTGCCAATTGACTCTTGGAAAATTGCTAGCGCGTTCGACATTAAAGGCAATTTATCGTAGCGCTACGCATTTATTGTATTTCACTTGCCCTCCGCCAGTATTGTGTATTGGATAGATTTTCAAATCTATAACTATAGTACATGCTTGCACTTAAGATGTGCCTGCTTGAGCTCTGTGTCTGAGTGGCTGTATGAAAAGGTCGTGAGCTTGTCATGCAAAAGTAATTTTATTAATTTGTTTTGAGAGCGAGACATTGTGCTTTTGCTTTTTTGCATTATTTAATCTAAATATCCATTTTATTTTTTGTGCTTTCTCTGGAGGAAGAAATTAAACAGTAACTGCGATCAATTAATTTTGAACGACCAGTTTATACCATAGCTATATGTTATGATTTTCCGATTTGAACGATTTCTTAAAGCAATATAGACTTTTTATCAGCAATATTCTGTGTCAAAATTCAAAAAGATATCTCGTAAAATAAAAAAGTTTACCATAGAAGAACTCGAATTTGATCGTTCAGTTTGTACAGCAGTTATGTGCTTGTTGTAGCATATATGTATCTGATATAATTAAGATATTATACAAAAACCGACTTTCATGAAGATATCTCGTCTAATAAAAAAGTTTTTCATATAAGGACTTGAGTTGGATCACTCAGTTTGTATGGCAGCTATATGATAAAGTGTTCCGATCAGAACAATTTCTTCGGATATTATAGCGTTGCTTTAGGCAATAATCCATCCCAA
>NW_017534786.1:470976-475938 GCF_001853355.1 Bactrocera latifrons
AATTTGTGCAGTTTGTGGGCCCGATACAGTTTCCATTTCTACCGCACAACGATGGTTTCAACGTTTTCGTTCTGGTGTAGAGTTGCGCCACGTTCCAGAAGGACTGCCGTCGAAAATTGCGATAAAATCGCTGAATTGGTCGAAAGATACCGGCATAGTAGCAGCCGTAGTATCGGTCAAGAGCTGAGCATGAGTCATCAAAATTTTATGAACAATTGAAAATTCAATAAAAATACCGTAAAAATACCGCAAGACTTTTTTGACAAACTAATATAAGAGCCTCCAATGATTGCTGCAAGGTTCTACAGACTTCACGGGAAACTTAATAGAAATTGTTCCGATTATAATAATACTTATATACAAATATATTTAAAGTTTTTGTTTTTGCGTAACACTAAAACATAAATCTTCAAGCAGTAAAGTCGAAAAGAAATTGACTTCATCTTAAAAAAATCAACAAATTGAGCCATAAAACGATCTCCCTTTACTTTTTGGCTTTAATCAATGTCTCAATTCCGGTCTCCCCAAAGCTATTTGGTATGCAAAATTCAGCGATTATTGACAATCAAGTGACTAATTCAGGGTTCTCCTTTGACTGACTGCTTCATTGCAAATGAAAAAATAACACAGAAAGTAAACAAAAATGCGAAAAAAGAAAAGTAATTTACATACTATGCGCCAAATCGCCTTTGCATTTTTATAGCTCATAAATGAATTAAAACAAGATTGGCTGAATACGACTCATAAATCCCGCGTTTGCAGCGCTATCGATTAGACGCTGGTCACATATGACTGGTGTCACACTGGCTTAGTTAATGGCGCGTGAGTTATAGGCAAGCCCAGTAGGAAAATTTATGTGAATTATTTTGGAAGGAATTATTTATTATTGAACGATTAATTTATTATATACGAAAAGGCTTTTTCGACTACCCAAAGTTTGGCTTGCAGGTTGCAGGTATTTGAAATCGAATATTTTTGTTTCATCAGTAAATTTATTTGTGAAGCAATTTCCTACAAAAAAATACTAGGGGTTTCTTGTTCACACCAAAAATGAAGCATTAAAACTGTGAGAGTAAAAAGTTTGCAGGAAAATTCTATACAAAATTTTTTTAAATAAAATACCAAAATACTTTTTTAATAACAAAAAAAAAAAAACAAGTACCTCTTACATAATTTTTCCTACAGCGCTTGCTTATCAGCATCAGCACGTATTCTAAGCTACCAAAACATAAGCACACATACACATGTACGTAAGTATATAAGTATGGAAGTTCAGGGCACCCAGCATGGTTTTTGGAGCGTGGGTACCATTTTGTGGACTTATACCTTTTTTCGGCCGGCCTGTGAGTCAGCTGATAAGCCGCTTATCGTCATTTAACGCCACGCTAGGCGAAATTAGACCGAGATCTTCTTTTATTTCATTTTGTATTTACACTTTTTTCTTATTTTTGTTGTTATGGTAAACATTTAAATTTGAGGCATGCAAATGCGGTCAATCTAAATGCGGCGCGTTCGTGTAAAATTTTAAATTTATGATTTCCTTAAACTGTATTTACATGAGGCGTGTAAAAAAATAATAGGGATGTCAATTTAAATCAGAGATTGTGTTGTGAGCCGATTAGAAGAAAAAGAAAACAAAAAAAAAATATTAAAAGAAAAATAAATAATTAATAAAAAAAGTTCAGAAAAAATAGAAACAAATTACGGCGAACTCGACGGGCGCTGCGAGACTGTTGTGAGACGAACCAGATTTTACACAACAAAACGAAAATATAATATTATTTGTATGTTTTTTTTTTGTTGTAGTTGCCGCTTTTGTTGTTGCGCTATTTATTGCCCATTTGTTGGTTGAATGCTTCAAAATGAAAATATCAATAATAAATGCGCACGAAAACAATAGAAATAAAACAACAAAAGTCAATATTAAAATTACAACAACAGCAAGTATAAAGTAGTGGCTGGAATAAGAGAAAATTAAGAAGAAATAACAAAACGGTCTACATATTGTGAAAAATCTATTGCCTGCGGCCTCTCTCTCCGCCCTTCCATGGTGTTTGCTTTGCTCTTACATTCGTGTATTGTCTTAATCAAAATTAAAAGCGCTGTTGCAGTTAATAAAGCGATTTGTTTGCTAACGCTTCGCATGCCACTTCCCACAGCCACTTTGTGAATTGTAGAACAACAACAACAACAGCAATATGAAATGTAAAAAAGTGTGTTGTCGAGATTTTTTCCTAACCATTTCTTTATTTATTTATTCATGCAATACACTTCATTGCAGTTATTTGTTTTCGAAAAATTTCTCCTCCACACTTTTACGCTCGTGTGCAAGGGAGCCTCATTAAAAAGGCAAAAACAACACAAAAAAGACAAAAATCAAAAACAATAGCAAGAAAAAATGTAGAAAAATATTGAAAAAAGATACAACAAAACAACAACATCAATAACAATAACAATAACAACAACAACAACATCGGCTAACACCTGCTCCATGGCAAACTAATGGCTTTATGCTCCTTTCCCTTGCCTCTATCTTTATTGTACTTATGTATGTAGCATGAAACTCGGTAATCTTGTTGTCTGCTCATCTCCGATTTCATTTGCCACCCGCCAGCCTGTCACTTGAACTTCTGCACTCTGTGATTTTATAACGCCCATAAGTAAATATCTTTGTCTTTATACATACGTACATACATGCACAAGCGTGGCTCACTTAGAGGAGAAAATCTTCAAGAAATTAAAGTTACACTTGTGGTTCTAATAACAATAATAAAGATATGTAAATACATGTATGAATATATAGACAAAAGTTTGTATATATGTATATTTATACACGTGGCTTGTGAGCCAACCCAACAAGGTAGACAGCTTAAGGACTGGCGCTCGTAATGAGATACATATGTTACATTGCATGCTGAATAGTAGAAAGGCAGACATAAGGCGATGCATAGCAGTGGTTATGTTGCACGAAATTATAGTTATCAAAAATAGCTTTAAAAAAAAAATAATCTCATCTCGAATACCAGGTGTTCCAAAAGAAAGTGTACTCTGCCTTTTTCCACAAGTTGCACGATCTTTATGATTTACTCGAACAAAGCTTTGTTATTTAATATACAATATTAAGGTGCTATATCTTCCTTATTGGCGTAGCCAAATTTAAGGTGATATATAAAATTGTGAAATTCAAATCAGTTTTTTTTTTTTGTTTTTATTGCATATTTTAAAAGACCATAAGTATATTAGAAAATATTCTCTAAAAATTTAAAGTATATTCGGCAAATCGTTTCGGAGGCATGAACGTAAGTGTAATTTTTTTTAACTTTTCTCGAAACTTTATTTTCCGAGGCAGTGAAGGAAATCTCTCCGAAACAGATAAACCGACCGACTTTTTTTTACACACACTTCATAAGTTAAGAATTATATTAAGAGGAAAAAGATTATCGCTAAAAAATTTTAATTTTTTGGTAAGACATAATTTTGTCAAAACCAAAATTTTGATTAGACCTTGAACTTTGCCGGTATTTATTTACAGCAATGATAAATTTTTATTGGTTTATTGGATTGGAAAATTATTTTAAGCAGTAGAATTTTAATCACCACCATAAACTTTTTGTTTTGGAGATTTTCTTGGATTGGAGCTTGCAGTTGCTTCCCGTCGCTTCTTAATGTTGCTTCCCGTCGCTTCTTAATGTGAATTAAATTCTGTAAAGTACTAAAAAATCGGTATGATCAACGATCATGGTGAGTACGGCCTTAACCTTATATGCTCTCTGCAAATTAAGAAATATATATCGGCACGTTTAAAGCTTTGTGCGATTCTTTCAAGCCGTATGACTACATATTGGTGTTCTGAGTCAAATGCCCTAATCGTTATAGAACACGTGGTTGCAAAAGTTTATCAAATACAACTCTTCGACTACACTTCAGTTTGAATTATTTTTGGCTGTCTTTTAAGAATAATCTTTTATAAAAAACTTTTTTTTATAAGAAATACACTTGTGGTGAATGGGTTTAATAAGATCAGAAAGCTTGCTTGTAGGTTGTCTATACGTTCAACTAATTTCAAGAGGACCATGTAGGATAGGAAAGGTTAGATGGCTGATCGCCCAAATATGGTGCAAAATTATACTAAAACTCCTAAATGCAGTCCTTTATGAAGGAATAGGTATTTACCTATAAAATTCCATAGTTGGATCTGTACTCTAGTCAAAGCCTCTTTAACCTATCACAAATCTATTTAGCTACTTTAAGTCTATATTGGCTATTTCACTTGAACACCTAAAAGTGTGAGATCCTAGAAATTTGAGCCCTTATCTGGCTGTTTCGGAACTATCAAGAAAGAAGAGTTGAGGAGATTCGATCAGCCTCTGCAACTGGCATCCGGTTTCGGATTTTCAATCCTACAGCAAGAAACCCGATCGAGTGGCCAGTTAGAGCTCCTATAACTAATGAAAGGTGAACTTTGTCAAGATTGAGAGCTCGCTAGACCTTTTACTATTTAGGATAAAATGCTAGAATGACCTGCACACAGTTTTAAGTAACGGCTTTTCCAACAGGGCTGGTATGCCTACTATATAACATTTCGACCATTTTTAATATGTCATGATCTGCATTTGCTTTTTTTCATTGTAAGGATGAGTTAAATTGTTGGAATTCTAAGACTTGCTAGAAGAGTTACTCTAATAAAATTTCGGGAATAATTCGAAGAACCGCTAAAACTAAGTAATACATCCAGAACTATACTAGAAAAATTTACTACAAATAAATTTGAAGCCTGGTGAATTAAAAAAAAAGTGGTAGCAAAGAACCGAAAATTAAATTAAAAAATATAATTGTTAAAACAAAGTTATAAATCAGCAATTTTCATTAACTTAAAGGGAAATGAATTAAAATAAGGCAAAGGAAAAGAAACCTTCAAGAAATTAATTTGTCTGAAATTTAAAAAAAAAAAACAAACAAAAA
>NW_017534786.1:476030-515889 GCF_001853355.1 Bactrocera latifrons
AATAATATAATAATAGATGAACAAGTGAACATGGATTAAAAAATCAAACAGCAAGTTCTGAATTATTATATGAACATTGTAAATCAGTTATTATAATCCGACACAATTATCTAAAAAATTTATTTAATTTCACACAAAATGAAAATAGTATTGCACACCACTGTACCGCCAACGTCAAGGCAGCAAGTAAGATATCAAAGCTTGGCATCGAAACAAATGAAGCGTTCGTTGTTGGTGGCAATCAAGTGTGGGCGACATGCGACAGGCAGACAAACGGACTGGCAACAGGCGCTAGACGCAACTACACAACGCCACACACACGTGCACATGACTGCATATGTGTGCGCATAATTATGCAAAATAATGTGTGTGTGTGTGTGTGTGTATGCATGTGAGCGAGTAATTTGAAACGTATACTAGTTGACATGGCGCATATTAAAAAAATAGTGTGAGCGACGACAGGCAAGCGAGCCAGCAGACAAGCAAGAGCTTTGTAATTTTATGCGGGACCCACACATACACGCACACACACACGCATGCCACACGCAAACAAACAAATAAATATGTTAATGTATAGTTTCATATGATAGAAGCGCACACATGTGTAATGTGTATGCTGTCTCTTATACACATCTAGATGTGTATAAGAGACAGCGCACACACACACGCATGCCACACGCAAACAAACAAATAAATATGTTAATGTATAGTTTCATATGATAGAAGCGCACACATGTGTAATGTGTATGTGTTTGAGTATCTGTTATAGAATCTAAGCATGACTAACAGCCGACAAACTGGAGCCTGTCAGCAGCATCGTTAACTCTGCGACAACTGTCTCGACGCAGCCTCTTTGTGCCCCACACCAAACACACACTTATACATTTGACGCTTTGGCTCACCTTACTCGCAGATGATCTGCGCACTCACTTTGGACTCACGTTCCTACCCACTTTACCCTGGCTTAAGGTGCAGCGTGCCTCCATAAACATATTATTATTTATCACATGTCTGGCGTTCTATTCGTATCCAGTGATTGCATTACTGGCACACGGCGCACACATACACACTCAGCTGGTTATTATTGCTTTGGCTCATCTGCTCCAGCTGTTTTGATCAATGTGACTTCGGCACGCGTTCGCTTTCGTTTATTACAATTCATATTTGTGCAATAAATTAATGTGTATAATGCGTTCCAGGCTCTGAATTATCGACATGTGCATTCTCAGCGTTCTGTTTTTAGCTTTTATTGCTTCTCCTTATAACAGTTTTTTCTCGCATTCAATGGAATGGCTGTGTGTTTTGGAGATAATTTAGTTAAATCTCACGTTAGGCACAAATGTGAACTTTTCGAACTTTAGCGTTGTCATATGTATATATGTATATACAGGGTGCTCATGGTGTTCACTTACAATAATAAATATTTTTGAGAGTACCTGTTCGCCCCAAACTATAGTATTCCGAAATTTGAACGACGATGTTGAAAGAAAAGTGCCATTTTTGATAATATAAACTATTCTAGCTGCTTCAGCAGTGCTATGGATCTCGGAGGGTGACAATTTTGTTCAGATTTTGAAGTCATGACACTACAAGAATTCTAAATCTTGGCGAATCCTGTTTCCAATATTACCACTCTTTCTCGATTATTTTAAGAAATTTTGATAGCTCTACTGGGAGTGAAACTACCATGTTTCTATTTACTACATTTGGTTGGACTTAACTCAGGATTTGTAACTTACTAGCTTACTAGAGAGGCTATAAAAGGAAATTTTTTCGCAATCAGAAAGTGAAGGCAAGGGCTTTCGTCATTCATGATTTCAATATATATATTATTGGAAAATAATAAGTTTTCTTTAAATTCTCTCTCGACGAATAAAGACCAAGTTCTAAGAGTCAGCGTTACGAGTCTTCGAGAGAAAGGTTACGCTGAAGATTTATGATCCTCTTTGGATTGGCAATGACGAATATCATGGTTGATGGAAAAATGAGCTGTACGAGATATATGGCGACATTGTTCAGGAAACGCTACGCTGGATAGGTCTTGTTGTCCGAATCGATGAAAACACTCCAGCTCTGTGACAGTGGGTAGATTTTGCCTGCGGTAAGAGGCGACTAAAATTTTATATGCCTGTTATTTGGCGTTTCACGAAATATTAGCATAGTCTTGTTAGAAATAGTGCTATAACCTTCAGCTTGGACGGTTATTATAGACTTTGAATCAGATTCCTGCTAATGAAAAGACATTAGAAGTTCAAGCGACAAATGAAGCCAGTCATTGATTTCGATGGGTGCTCAATAGGTAGTAGCAGGAGCTACAAGGTCTGACCGGATACTTGAATCTGGTACCAACAGGAGCAGTTAGCACTTGCAGTTCGCTTCAATCTACTCATTGGGTTTGGATCTTTTGGGAGATTAGGGATGACTGTGGTTTGAACCTAAAAGCAGGTAGAATTGAAAATTCAGTTCAGTGTGGTGTCGCACCCACAGAACGGCGGAGGTTTTAGGTTGACCTCGAGCCTGACTATGGTGGTCCACCTGACCAATTGAAAGCACATACTTCTTCGGACTCTGACTCCTTCTTTTTCGCTTCTTCCTTCTTTTCGATGTTAGCGCCAGCACCAGGAGCTCGAGCGGAGGCAGCAGCAGCAGCAGCAGCAACAAATGGGGTCCTTGATAAACTCCTTGATGGTGGCAAATTCTTGAAATCCACTTCGGTGGATGCAGCAATAGCCAATATATTATTGAAACCATTAGCAACACTGTGTGGTGCCGAACACCAAATAAAATTTGGGTCGCTGACCAACGATTTGTTTTATCTACAAGTACGACAAGTGCTTTTAAGCACCGTGAGGTAAGGCCGTTGTCGTCAGGTATTAACGTAAAAATACAACGAATGTTGTAAATCATGTACAGAAAATATTTTCTAGAAGAGATTTTATTCCAGATTTCAATTATAGAAAAAATCGGAATCACTTCAGCAGTGGTGGACCTTTGTTTTAGCATCGTCGGAGATTGCATATATGTAATTTGGTTGAAAAAATATGAAATAATTTTTTTTTTTTTTCAAAAATTTTATGGTGGGTATTGGATATGTGACTATAAATATAACTTTAAGATATTGAAAGAATTGATAGAGTACGCTCTCTACATTCTCAAAAATTTTCAGGCTGTCGCACACTATGTACATACATATGTCCCTTAGAAGGTCAATCGATGATACCCAGAAACTGGTATGCTTTACTTCGAATACATCCAATATAGCTACTAGCTTCAAATATTTTAGACAACCTCAAATCATTTTCTCTTAAATTTTTGATCGAAAACTAATCTATGAACCACCCTATAACTGCATTTGCTAACGGTTGTATATCTATAATTTTAAAATATCAATTTCAATAAGTTTGTCGGTTTGCGTATTTGATTTTTTTTAATATGAAAAAGAGAAATATTTATGCGTCAACTTTAGACACCTTTTTGTTGCAAATTAATTTTTTTAGCTTACAGCCAGTATATAATATTTTTTACTTTTCTGAAAATATATTCATGCCATTGTCCGCTATTTTTCTCGCTTAGTCAATTTCCCTAAAAAAACACTCAACTTCACACATTTAAATCACAACAAATGAACTTTCCGCCTAAAGCCAACAATTTAGTCATTACCGCGCGCATTTATTTCTATTTATTTCAATTTTTTTGGTGTCAATTTAATTGCGCAAATATTTAGTTATTTATTAACGGGCGCTGCCAGATTTTAGGTTATTGATTGGTTTCGCGTTTTCCTAATCTGTTTGAGCGCTGTCTGGCTGAGTGGCCGATAAGCTTAGCTATAACTGCTAGTACACGCACAAACATACATGTATACATGCGTACATATGTATAAGTATATATATACATGTGAGTAATTAATTTACAGAATTTGAATATGTGGACTTTAAACACAGACAGCTATGTAAATAACTTTGCATTTTGATTGCTTAATCAGCTCACTGAACTGTGTAAGCCAGTGTTAGATTAATTAGAAATTATAATTTATGTTAATTTTAAAGTGATGGATTATTATCAGCATATTTCCTGGTTAATATAAATGATATTCTATATGAAAGCAAAAAGTTATGAAAACGTTGAATATTCAATAATCCATTTAAAATGCTTTAGCCGATTTTAGTAGATTTACAGGTATAGAATTCTCTAGAGGGACAGCTATTAAAACAATTGTCAAAAACTAAATATGTTTTTATATGGCTCGGTATACTTTGACAAATGACTATGGAAGCTTTTACTTTTGAAAATTGTGGAGATTTAACTTCAAAACACTTCCAGTGCTCTTGCCTTAATCAACTATGAATGAGTAATTCAGTTTTCGGTAAGAGTAATTTGATTTCTTTTAAAATAAAATTGTTAATTATGTTTTGAATATAACATCTTGCAAATGGCCTTCTTTTGCAGGAATGATTTCGATGACAAAAATTTTCGAGTACATTACTGACTTCAATACTGACTTCTAACACTTAAAGAGAGCCAGGTTGTTTGGTAAAGACCCATCACTTCAAATAATCTCACAAGAAATATTCTAACGGTGTTAAATCAGAACTTCTTGGCGGCCATTCAATGTCACAATTTCTTGCAATAATCGAATTTTCGAACTTTTCTCGGAAGAATGCACATCCTCGATTATTGCAAGTGTCGTCTAGCACGTAGCTCTATCTTGTTGAAACCAGATGTTGTCAAGATCAACTTCTTCTAATTGTGGTCATAAAAAGTTGATTATCAACTATATAAACCGGTCTACATTGACAGTAAGGGTGTCACCAACTTCATTTCGAAAGAAGTACGGACCGCTGATTCCACCAATCCTATAAAATCCACCAAAATCCATACCAAACCGTCAATTTAGGTGCATCTAATGGTACTTCATGAATAATTTGTGGATTGTCTACGCACCAGAATCGCTATTTGTTTTTTTACCGACCACTTGGTTGAAAGGGAGATTCATTGGAGAAGATGATTTTCTTGAAAAAACTCGTTATCTTGAAACTTTCAAGTTTTTCTAAGAAAAAATCAGCAAATTCTCGACGTTGGCAATGATCCACTGGTTTAAGTTCTTGAGTGAGAGCAATTTTATGCGGATGCAAGCCGAAAGCCTCTCTCGAAATCAACCAGGTTGTGGTTTGAGATAGCCCCAATTCTTGAGAATTTCTAGGGATCAACGAATTGTGGTCTACAACACTTGCCTAAATGTCAGCAATATTTTCATTACTTCGAGCGGTTCTTTAACTTCGCTGCGGAAGGCTAATTAACGGAAATATCGAAAAAATTGTTTCGAAAAGCTCAGAAGCTACACATTGCATAAAAACAGTTCAAATAATTTAGATATGGATTTTGTATGCAGCCAGATGCGTTAACATCCAGTTAAGAAGCTTTTGGAAGCAGTACAGAAGTTGGATTTAAGGATGTCATACGTGGTATTGAAAAAACATGATAGATAGATCGGCAGCTGGTAGTTACTGGTGATGACGACCTACAACGTCCAGCAAAAACGGTCCTGTACGAATCACAGTGGCCAGGACCACACGGTGGTCAAGCCAGGACTTGCGCCCAGGAAAATTTTGCTTTATGTTTGGTGGAATTGGCGGAGATTTTTACTATTTCCTACATTTCAACTCTTAATGCAGATCTGTACTATCAGAAATTCGAACGTCTGAAAGAAGCAGTCCGTCAAAAGTGGCCCGCTTTGACAAATACAAGGGGTATTGTGTTCTATTATGATAATGTAAGGTCCCATGCTCCGATATAGACACGCTAGAAGCCATAGGAGCTTGATGAAGCGGCTCATATACATCCACTTTATTATTCTTTCTGTCTGTGGCTCTTCAAAAAAAGCTTGTAAAAATCGAATGTCCCTAGTAACGACTTTGTCGAGATTTTGTAGTAGTGACATCATAACCTTATTACTCTTCGAAAATTCTTTTTGAAATTACTCTTTCTTTCTTATATTGAGAAATATCGATGACTTTGCTGTCGTGTGATATTAAAGATTTTGAGAATAATAACTCCATTACCTGCCTGGATACCCCTTTACTTTCTTTGAAACGTTTTCAATTCTTCTGACCTTTCGTTCATAATTTCTTCTACAAAACACCCATAAAACAGCAAGCTTTGCCGTTTTGAATTTTGACATATTTTGCTAACCAATTATACAAAAATTGACTGCTTTTAAAGTCAAAATTAATTACATATAATTATTTTAATCCGTAATTAGTCTTAATATTTTTTAAATAACCGAGAACTGTAATTGCCACAGACATTTCTGCTAATTACCAAAAAATAAAAAAATAATCACGCCAAAGATTTTCAAAACCGAAAAATCGTTTCTCAGTAAACTGTGCTTCGACAAACCGGCTTCTTCATATAATTACATACATTTGTAAGTAGCCACTCCGAAGAGGAAGAAGATCAGGGCAAAAAGAAAAACAAGAAAGTGCGTACATTAAGCGACGCAAATAATTCGTCTGTTTTCGTTGACCATTTAGCAATTCTCGCAACTATTAAATTTCGTTTTAATGACCCAACTAGCCCAACAAGAAGCCGCCGACACTGAAACCGAGACAAATGAAAGCGGAGGCAGCGGCTGACAGACTTGACAGGCCGACGACTGGCTACTGTGCTAACGACGGCTAACGACTTTCAGCCAAGAAAATCACATTAAACCTAAAGCAGGGGCAGACGAGCGGGTGGTGGGCATATTGCAGAGCAAAATTGTTTTGTTGCCAGCATTTAACGAAAATGTACAAAAACCATATAAGAATTAAGACAAAAAAAAAAAAAAAAAAAACGAAGTAAATTGCTCATGGCTGCTTTGTTGTAGTATGTCAATGTCGGCTGCTTCCGTTGGGCTTGGCAAATGCGTGATGAAGTTGAGCTGCGGCTGAGGGGGGCTCAATCTCATGTGCTTTCTTCGCCTTACTTTTAGTGCGTAATTATGAGGAAGAAGAAAAATGCGAAAAACAGAAAGAAAACTAGAACAAATGGCACAACAAAGAAGGCAATAAAATTTACCAAAATTCTTAAGTAGCAAACTGCTTGTCCTTCATATGCAATTTCTTTGTGGAATCACAGTGTTCTTTACCTGCTGATTACGTTTGCAGGCGTGCGTGCTGCCGCTTTTTCATGCTGCAACAATGCTTAGCAATTAATTTTGCTACCGACTCAAGGCCAAACGGTAAGGCTTTGCTGTAATTTATGTGTACTTACTTATGCATAAGAAAAAGTGCGTCGGTAGTGGCAGTAGCAAAATCAGATGGCACCAATCAGACTAGCCAAAACTTAAATATGGAACGGTCTATCTCTAAAGCAGCCAAGAGAACCAATCAGAGTATGCTGTTTACAGACAAAGGAGAGATAATGCCCAGGAAGAGGAGGAAATCGCATTTGAGAAAAGCCAAAGTGTTTGTACACGAAAAGATTACCAAGGATCGGGCTGTTGGCACCTCGGTTGACGTAGAGGACCTTTTGGAGTTTCCTGATGGGTAGCGTTGGCCGAATGGGCGCTGCCTTTGGAGACCTCAAACTGAGACGCATACCCTCCAAGGATATCCCAAGGAGACTTCGTTTTCGAGTTTAGTTTTCCCTCTAGAAGATTCAGATAAAAAACCCTGAGATGTATTAAGCTGCAGAGAAAGTCTGCAACAGGAATATATGACTGTCAGCTTATTACGGATGAGAAATAGCTCTATCGAAAACTAACAAAAAGATCAGGTTCGGTATTCACAAAACCAGGATGAAAATATTTGAAGTCGACCGAGCGACTTATGAAAACGGGGCGGACGATTTCGGTGTTGTCGCCGGTTGCTTAGAGATAATTAATATTCTGACCCGCTTTTAACTCATTTTGGAGTTTACGGTTATAGAACCTTGCTCTGAATGGTATAATCAGGTTTTCTGTGAATTGACATTTTGTAAATATTTTTGGTGTCGTATTTTTATATGAATTTGTAGAGGTTTTCAAAAGCACAAAATTCGACCCTTGTGTTTATAGAGGAAAGTGTTCAAATCATATGTATATTCTGAGAAAAAATAGCTATATATGACATTATTGGTTGCTATAAAATTTCATCGTTTTTTATAAACACAAAATCTTAAACAAGAGTTTATTTCGAGTTTGAACATAAATCTATACTATGCAAAATTATTATTATTATTATTTATTATTTATTATAATTGAAATTACAATAAATGTGAAAAAACTCTAGCAACTAGGGCTATCGGTTAGAAAAATTAGTTTCCTAATTTCGTAAGAAACTGCGAGTGTGGTTTGTGTAGTGTTATATAAAGATGAATCCTGGTGGTTCGCTGAATACTTTTGTATAACAAAAAATTAGAAACTCGTGTTTATTTCGGGTTTAAGCATGAATAAGGTTTTAAAGTTTGATTCGTAGGCTATTGTTGGGTTGGTTTGATGGTGGTTAGCTAAAAATCTGAAGAGCTTTTATAAAAACAAAAATTATAAACTCGAGTTTATTTCGTGTTTAAATGAATATTCTTCACAAACTCTGAAAACTGACTTTGTTTTTTATTGTTAAGTTGGTTAAATAGTGGTTTACTGAGTACTTTTATATAAACACAAAGCCTTAAACTCGGGTTTATTTAGAGTTTTGGCCTGAATATATTACATAAACCTCTAAGATTAGTTTCTCAGGATGCTATTAGGGTGGCTTGATGGTCTATTATTATAAATCTGTAGATATATAACGCTACAGAACAAAAAAGGAACCATAAACTAGAGTTTATTTCGTGTTTAGATGAATACACTTCACAAACTCCTTAAATTAGCTTTGTTTTTTATCGACGAGTTGGTCAAAAAATGCCTTACTAATACTTTTGTGTAAACAAAAAGCCTTAATCTCGTGTTTATTTTCGAATTTCAGCATGAATGGATTATAAAAAACTTTTAAAATCAGTTTCTTAGGATGCTGTTAGGGAAGTTTGATGGTGGATTGTTAAAAATCGGTTGAGTTCTATATAAACAAGAAACCATAATGTTTTATAGAATCGTTTTGGTTTGGACTGATTTGGGATCTTGTCTCGGTGCCTTGGTCTAAACACAAAATTTTACACTCGAGTTAATTTCGAGTTTGGGCATGAGTATACTATAGAAACTATTAAAATTGGGTTCGGAAAATATTGTCAGGATGGTTTCGGTTTGATATAAATAGATCTAAACAGCTCTCAATTTTATAAACGAGGCTGATGCCAGTTCTTTCAACACAACTCACTTAACGACACTTTAGATCACATAATTCAATAAATCTCTGCTGATTTTAAGTTTTAAAATTTTTCGAATATATATCCTAAAATCTTGAGTAGATAACCTTGTAGCCACATGAAGGCTTATACAACTTTATTTATGTATATTTAATATAATACAACGATTATCACTGCAGTTGTCAGTTGTGTTGCAGTTGGCGTGCTGTGCGCCATTTGTTACATGCTACGTGACAATCGTTTGACGTTCTGACAATTATGCCGACACACACACACGCTGCAATGAGCACATAATTACATATATCTGTATGTGCGTATGTATATGTTTGCTTGTGTGTGCATGCACTTGTTGCCACAAATTCACGTACGCCGTGCACAACCAGCGAGTGACGAGGCACATTAACGCATTGCACGCACTCGTCGGCAAATTACAGCGAGCAATAATAATTACAACCGAAATATATGTTTGTGTGCATGTAAAATATGTATATGTATGTAAATAAATTATATATTACATAAGCAATGCTTTAATTAAAGAGGTTGAGGTTGCGGATAACGAAGGTGGGGCGGTGAAATTAATAATAACAGCTATGGCATGACGAAATGACATTTGAATGGCGAGCAAAGTAAAAAAAAAAAATTTATGTAAATGCACGCACTCACACACATAAGCACACACACTCATAAATACTTGTTTTTGCTTGCTTGAGGTCGCGTTCGTTTTGCTACAAAGCCTCGAAAGCGCTTTTGGCTTGCCTGGCCTACAATTAAAACTTCATAGACGAAGTCCATTTAAGCGCTACTATAAATACATACATACATACATGAGTGTGTGTGTGCGCGCGTGTGTTGCTGGCCCACCCACTGTTCGAGCGGCAACTCCTACTTTGCCTTGTCGTAACAACTCGCTTTACCACCAAGCGCTCCAACGCGCCATTGCTCGCCTTGCACTTGCCGCTCCCTCACAGCACTCCTCATCTCGACTGTTTCCACCGGCGACCGTCGACTGGTGTTCCTTTTACTTGCAACACCAACTGCAACTATTTTACATATCAAAGTGTTAGGAATTAGATAAAATATTCATAAATTTTATGCTGTAATATTATGACGCCCTCCCCGCCGCTTCGCCGCTGCTAACTGCGGCGCACTGCACTTCGTGCTGTTAACTGCTTTTAGTAGCGCTGCGCATTGCTATTGTTGTATGCAATGTTTAATCAGAAAAACACTTTGCACGCGCCGCACGTCTCGGTGCGGTGGCGCTGCGTCGTGGCGTGCATTTACAGCTGGCGGCGCTGCATGGCGCGCATTTGCATTTCACACTTTACTTTTTATTGTAGACAATCTATATGGGCTATGTGTAGAGTTGTGAGCAAAAAACAAAAACAAGACAAAAAAAAAAAAACGTTTCGCACTCGCAGTGAAGCTTCTTCGCGAATGATCAGGGCGCGAAAAGCACAAAATACCCAAGTGTTAATGAAAATCGTTCAAGTATTTGAGTTGAGAGTACTACGCAACTTATCCTGGCGGTTGCCATAGCTTTACATAAGTTAATTTTAGTTTTGTTTGATTTTCTATAAAAAATAAATGCTTGTCGAGAGTGCTCTAAAGGTTTATTATAAAATTTAAATTCTATGGAATTAATTTCCTGCGGTCTACGATCTATTTCGATTTATAGTTAGTTTCAGCGTTACTACTTACTTTCAGGTGCATGACTTCGATAAAAAACTTTTTTTGGAGCCTCTAAATTCAGGCAAGGATTTTCCTAGCCTTTAGCTTAACAGAAAAATGGCAATGCCATTTACTTTCAGGTCAGTTCACATTGCTTTAACTGTATAAGAAAATAGGAAACAAATTGAGAATTGCTTATATACCTACAAAGCTTCAGGTGCATGACTTCGATAAAATATTTTCAAAAGCGCCTGAATGTAGGCAACGTTGTTTAAATGCCGTATTTTAATAGACAATATTTGGTCTTAAATCCGTAGCATGTAAGGCTTAGCTGAAGTCTAATTTGTCGTGCCTCACTGTATCGATTTCAGATGTGTTGGTTACTCCCTCGCACTACTTATTATTTAAAAGCTTATGTCATTAAGTTTGTTGTGCCTCTACTCGAATTTGGGGTTAACTGGACTATACCTGAATTTTCTCCGAGTTAGAAGATATCGTTTTGAAGTTTTGTGACACCAAACTCTATTAGTATTATTCCAAATGAATATCGATTAAACGCGGAAAATATATGTTTTAGAAAATAGATGCAAATATGATGAAAATAGATGGCAATGAATCTTCCACTCGTAAAGTCAGAGAACTAAATACATATATAAGTGGAATTCAATTGCAGGCTTACTTATACAAATAACATTGTTATTGTGTAACGATACCTAATCCTCTTTAGGATGCTAAGAATTAGCTAAGTTGTAGTCGACCTCATCCAACGGTAGACCGAAGAAACGAGTTTTTTTTTGATGGGATCGGATCAATGGGAGAGGGGTGTCAGATGAGTGGGGTTAATGGGGCTTGAAAAGAGGTGGCCAGTCTTAGGCGGAAGCTCATTGCACGTAAGTCATATGTTAGATATGAGAGGGTCTATTCTGAATGAGTAGGAATATAATTTGCTACAATATCCAGAACGAAGTTGGTCAAGGGTCACTCTGGTTTCTCGCGGTAACTCGAGCTCTTCGTCTGCTATGCGCGGTGGTTTGACTTCAAATACGTAATTTATTGAAGGGGAGTCGGTAAAGGTGTTGACGGCTCTACTGTGGATGGTGATTCATTTTCGTCAGAAGTTAGTTGCGTCCGAAGTCTGGTCGCAGTATTGTTTAGTGTTGTCGACGTAGTTGAGGAATGATCTCTCCTCCTAGGAGGCGGTTCCGTTTCAAGGAGGTGACTGCGAAAGCGCCACAGCAGAAACTGCTTGGTGATAAATTTATTATGAACCTAAATTGGGAGCACATGGTCCTCACTATGCACGTGTTCGACAAGAGGCATCCTGTCGTGGTCCGCGGAGCAGTATTCGGACAGGACACGCTCCAAATGGTGCGGAAATCATTTTGTATTATTGTGTTGAGTATAACCAAAGATGTCAAATGTTAAATGTCAAAAAGTTTCGTTTTCGGCAACAAGCGGTCGTTAAGAATCATGTTGAAATCAAAAGAAGAGGTACAGAGGTATGGTTTTGAATGTAAACAGTAGCTGAATGGATCAATATTTTTCTTCTAATGCTGGTGCATTAAGCTTGTTGAAACTTGCAAACAACGCACAACCAATAAGAATAATAAGAATCAACAGAAAAGCTCACTCTTTAAACAAAATACCACGCTCAAAGATTGGTAAAAACAAACTTAAAGTTCAGAAAAAATATTTATAGCAACCTAAGCCATAACTCAGAACGTTGTGAAATCAGGAAAGTTTTTTAAACTTTCTATTCCTGTACTGAAAATATTTAAAAAATTTAAAACAAAACCCTAGCAAGTAATGCTTTCACAGGGTGTTTAAAAATAATTAAAAAAAAAAGTCATACGTGAGTCAACAAAAACAAATCACACTATTAAGAAGTCAAAAGTACATAACGGTGTACATATTTACTTTGTAAATTTTCCAACACTTCAACTGCAGTCAAACATGGATGCTATCAATCATAACCCACGGAACTTTGCGATAACAACGCTGCTGTAGTTATTAGTACAGCTACGAATGTTTTTTCAAGTTTCAAAAATATATGAAAAAAAAAAAAATTGAAATACGGAAAACACTTCCGTAATTTTACGCCGTCTTAATTACTCACAAGAGGGTGACAAACACAGCGACTGGCAGCGAATGCGCAAATGACGGCAAAGAGGAATTAATTACACGTGTTGTACGTGCCTTTTCGCCAGTTGCACGTGTAATAACCGAAACGGTGGCACAACCGGAATGGCAGTAAGTGAAATGCGAGACGCCGGCGAGCGAGCAGTAGTGCAGACGTGCTGCAGGCCAACAATAAAAGCAATAAAGGAAGCCACTATTACGGGAATACGTGTGTGTTCTTACAGCAGGTAGCCGACTGTATTCACGTGAGTGCAATTAATTACATGAGTGCAAATGTGCGGGTGTGTGTGTGTGCGTGTGGAGGCTAATAGACGGGGTGGCCACGCCTTCATAACTTTGCTGTTTAGAGGAAAGCAGGTGTTTTGCAATTGCATGTTGAATTTTCGTAGTTGTAGGTAATTTTTTTCGAAATTATAGGAGTTGCCACAGAATGAGCTAAGGTCCTTTATATGATTTCGTTATGGATGGTTTACATTCTATCATGTTATCATACTCTTTTCGAAAAAGTAAGAACTTGTTCAAAGAGATGAAATTAAGAAGATTCTATTTCTAAATTTCATTGAAGTCTAAAGCAAGTGCAATGACTACACCTGGCTGCCCGTATAAAAGCTAGCAGTTCGTTTACAAATTCTTCTATATGGGAGCTTAATATTCCTAGAACTGATTTTAGTATTTTTTTTTTTTGTTTTTTTTTCAGCAGTCGGCTTTAGAAGATATAAAATCTCTTAAAAAAAAAGAAAAACAAAGAAAAAAAAATAAATTAAATTTAGTTGATCTTTTTACGAATCAGAACCGATTTGGAGAAGGTAATATATATATCTTTAAACATATTCTTTACGAATTTTCTGGAACATTGTGAGGATCCAAATATAATCCCCGCTACATTAAGGCGCAAGTCTGTCACCTGTACAATATACCCCATAGACAGCCTGCCAAAAATATAGTACGAAACTTGTTACTCCCTGAAGTTTGATAGCTCGAAAGGTCGCTTGAAAAGATATGCTATAGTAATATAAAAATAGATAGAGATATGAGAACATGCTTGGTTAAGTGAAATCCTCTATACTAAGCTAAGAATTGAAGCCGCTTGACCAACGGAATCATCTTATGCTCGTGAATTGGCCTGAGCAACAACTTGAAAATGAGCCGGATTTCCATTGAAAAATCATCTTAAGCGATTAAGTTCATTTCTGGCTGGATGGCCTTATCAACAAGCAAAATATGCGTTATTGGTTAGGCAGCAATCCACACGTGCTCTATAAGTCACCATTGCATCCCGGAAAAATTAATGTTTGGTGCGACGATCAAGACCGGCACATTACTGTGAATGGAAATCGCTACCGCTGTGGTTCCAACAGGACGGCGCCACAAGTCACACAGTGAATGTCGCAAACAATTTATGTATTGAAAACCAAGTGTCATCTCACGAAATGACCCAGGCAATTCACCGCTCGGTCGTTCGATTTACACTATTTGCTGTGCCAGCGACGATTGATGAACTTCGTACGAATATCGAACATGAAATTGCAGTAGTATCGGCCGATTTATGCTTGAATACCATCGAAAATTGGATTCAGCGTCTGCAAGCGTGCTTGTTATGGCCATGCAAAAGAAATCGAGTTCCATACATACTGGCACCGAATGTACTTTCACAGGAATTTTGAAAAACCCATTATATACTGTGAATCTGAATGTCTACTTTTAAGTAGTTTTTGGGTATGTCAAGGAAACCATGTTCACTACTGTCCAAGTCAGATCTAGCGCCTTCTTTTGCGCGACCTTAAGACCTAACCTAAACTAAACTAGGGAGTATATTCTTGTAAGTGGTCTTTTTTTAAATTAACACTATTGAAACGGTTTTGATGATTCATTTGTGATATATCTTCATCAAAAACTATTTTTGAAACCCACGCGCATAGTTTTAAAGGTCATGCAATTTAAAAGTAAGAATTTGTCTTTCTGTCTATCTAAAAGACTGAGCATTTCCTTTTTCACTAAAGTCAAGAAGGTCAAGGTAATAAATATGGAAGCTGATACTTCTTCTGGTAGCTCGAGGTCTAAAAGAAGGGGTTAGTGAAACTTCAACTCAGAAAATTTGACTTTTTAAATTTCTTATTATAAAACTCTCTCTCTCTCTCAAATACAAATTATTTATTGTAAATAGTTTATATAAAGCGCTAAGCAACAATGCATTCCAGAACGAAATATTGCAATTTTTCTAACATATAACGGCGATTTGACTTCCGCAGCCGACATGACGCCGTCGCTGTCGCTTCCGACGCTTCTGGATCAAAACATTTTCCGTAATGTGTAAAGCATACCAAGTTGTTTTATTTTTTCTTTTTGCTGAAAGTATTTATCTCTATTCAAGTAGCAAATGACTTTTTTTCCACAACATACCTCAACTTTCACCCTATGGCATACAGGCATACACACACAAGCGCACAAAAAAGTTATTTATTTCTGTAGTGGATTTTCTGCTTCAAATCGCATTGGCTATTGAAAAATATTTCCTTTTACAAAAGCTCATCGCAGGCGCTGCCACAAAGGCGGTGTATTTTATTTTCAAAAAAAGATATACAGAAATACCTACACCTACATGCACACAAATGTATGTGTGGACAACAACAGTGGGTGGGTGGCATTACTCGGTGTGCCGGTTGGCTTTGAATTCCTTCCGGCTGTCTTGCGCCTGGCATTTTTCACTGACATTAAGACACGATAAGACGACAATAGCAGCGGCAATCCAACAACAACAACAACACCAACACAATGCATTCGTCTTGACTTGGCTTGCATGTAGGTATGTCCAGCGCTACGAAGGAGACGACATCATATGCGCTGGTCGGTGTGCTGGGTGAACATTGTAGAATTGTAGCGAAGCATTCCTGTGGCTGCTTGGTCGGCTTCATCGGTCACGTACGTGAAATGTGTGTTTCCGATTGTCAAGTAAACACGTCGCACTCAAATGATTTGCCCATAACACAGAGCAATGCAGTTACAAGAGAGTGTGGGTGTGTGTGTGCTTAGTAGGGCCACAAGCAGTGTTGGCAACACACACACACACAGACATGTAGATTTACATAACACAATCCTGCGCTGCGCATTTTAAAAACGTAAATGTACGATATACTTTATAAATAGGTAAGTGTTGCCATTTTCAGATTGCAGGCAAAGTTGTGGAGCGCTTGGTGGACATGACGGGTATCGATCGGCTGCCAAGAAGAAACCGCATTGAAGGCAAAATTGGAATCTTGCCATGCCGACAACTGCGTCTTTGCTGGACTTTCTCTGCTTTTTTATTGCTGTGGTAGGTGGTTTACAACAAACACATGTATATATGTGCACATGTACACACGCACACATGTATATACATATTTACACCCACACACACATCCACGGTTGCACAAGCAACAAAGCTTTAAACTCCACTTCATTCCATACCTTTGGCTTTTTCGCTTCATTCGCTCCTTTCAACCGCCGCTCGCCCGTCCATCCATCCGTCCGTCCGCCTAGCCAAACTCCTGCTATCATCACACAACAATCTTGTAACATCCACGTCACCCACATAGCTAACACGTATGACTTGCATGCATGCCCGTGCGCTGTACGACATTAGCAAATCATTGCTTCAACATAAGGCGTACAAGTTGCATTAAAACCAGCAAAGAAAACTAACGAAAAAAATTACAACAAAACAAAAACATGAAGAAACGTTGATTTTGACTGCACCGACACTACAATACCTTATACAGCTGCATTTTTTATAGCATTAAAGTGTATAAAAACACCTTTTTACAGATTTTGATCCCCCAGTTTGTATGGCAGCTATATGCTATAGTGGTCCGATCTGCACATTTTGCTAGAAGATTGTGACTTTGGCTTGGTAACTAATATGTGCAAAATTTCAGGTAGATATCTTGTTTAATAAAAGAGCTTGTCATACAAGAATTTGAGTTCAAACGGTCAGTTTGTATGGCAGCTATGTGCTATAGTGGTCCGATATGAACAATTTTCACGGAGATTATAGTGTTGTCTTTGAAAATAATCTGAGCCAAACTTTAGGAAGATATCTTGCAAAATACAAAAAATTCCATACAAGAACTTGATTTTGCACGGTCAGTTTGTATGACAGCTATACGCTATAATCAGCCGATATCTGCGATTCGAACAAATAAACTGCTTCTTTAAGAGAAAAGAATGTGTGCAAAATTTCAGAGTGATATCGCAAAAACTGAGTGATATACATACATATCTATAGTCCAAGGAACAGGGCTAAAGTGAATCAGCTCTTCCGGCTGATCGATCTCCGACCTTTATTTCTGGATGTTACAAACTTTGTGGCAAGCCTAAAATTTCCTGTTCAGGGTATAAAAAACTGTATACAACAAAACATAGAGCAGCTGACAACAATAACAAGAAGCAACACAAGGCAAAGCTGTGGCTGTCGCTGGCACTTATCGCCAAAACAGAGATGCTTAAAAGCTAACGGCTTGAGGAGCAAAAACACAACCACATAAAACAATAAAAAAAAGCGTCACTAACTGCTTACAGCAACAACCAAATAATAGTATGTTGCATGGGCGAGCAATGTTGCATAGCTGCTCTATCAAGATGAGGTCAAATGCTTAGCCACTTGGCTGGCTGACGCGCTCGCCTGCCTTGTGGGCTGAATTGATGACTGAGTCGTGCGAGTAAGTAGATTTCGTAAGTGCATAAGTGCAAAACACAACAGAAAGTACAAACACAAAAAAAAATTTAGAAACAAAAACAACAAAAAAGAAAAGCGGTGCTAAATAGCAAAAAGGAAATATTAGGGTGAAAAGCAACAACAAAGAAACGCAAAGAAAGCAAATCTGCAGCGCGTCAGACAGCAGCGCCAAGCCCAGATTGCACTTTTCTTGCAAAAGTTGTCGATTTTCTTCTTTACTTTGCCAGTTTTTTCGCTTAGTTTATGGTGGAAATTGCTTAGTTGCCAGCCAAACGGCGCGCCTGTGCATGTGTGTATGTGTGTGTAAGTCTAAACTGTAGCCGCAGCGCTGATGCTGGAAAACTGATAGCTAAAATTAAATGAAACACGCGCATGCTTGCCGGCGAAAACATGCTGGCGGTATGCTGCGGAAATTTAGCGAAAGAGCTTACTTCAGTGCAGGATGCGAGCGGAGATGCTGATAATTCTCAAGCAGTGTCATTAAAGATTTTAACATAAGACAATAATTTTTTGCTGTCTTGCAGCAAAGTTTTTTGCAGAGAAAATGTGACAACACAGCGCGGTAAAAGTTTTTGGTACAAAAACTCTGAATGAGTTGTTGTTTGAGTATGCTTTTAGAAACTTTATGAGAGATAAAGAACCGACTGCGAACTCTTTGATATTTTGACGAGGTTGAGACAATATTCTTCTCGTTGAGTCCTTAGATATTTAGCAATTTCTTTCATTGGTAATGACAACAAATTACGTAGGACTGCTAAGATGAGAAATCGTGTTATCGATACAATTTATTATTAAAGCAGCCAAAAGGTTTCCAAATTTGGCGAGATCTTGCACTTTCCATCTCTGAAAATAGAAAAGGCACTTAAAGCTCGAGAACTATTTTACTAATAAAGATAAATATAACATTTTACTCTCTACTCGCTGAGTGGCAGCTTTGTGCCAAAATGTGGACTAGCCAAGCAATACAATGATTATTTATAATAAGTATTTTGAATAAGCCCGAAAAAGAAACATTACTCCTTCTTCTTTAGAAAGGATTCGCACAAAGGCTTACTCACTTATAGAACTTGTACCACAGTTTACTTCGAAAAAATGCTCTAACTATGCCGAGGATGCTGGAAGCTCATTTAGTATTTATGGCACCATGAAGGTTCTACTATACTGCTGGTTTAAATTTGGCTCGTACCAAGCACACCCATAGTATATGTTATGCTATGTCAGCTGATATCTTCAACATCTAACTGGTTTCTTCAGCAAGAGTTCAGGTTTGGTTAGGTGAGGTAAGATTGTTCCGAATTCGACGGATCTCACTTACCGAGATATTTGCCCTTTCCGTTATCCAAAAACTCCTTAAAGTGCATCATCTTATAGATCGCCGAAACATTTTGAGCTTAACAAAAATTTATTTAAGCGGTTACCATCAATTCCAACCACTTCGCTAGGTTCTCCAAAGATGTGTCTACCGAAATATTTCAAACTCAGTCTGGAAAAAGCTAGGAAATAACAGAGAAAGTCACAACAAAACTCCACCTCGCCCTCCTGCACATAGCTTTGGTAAGAAGCGTCCAAAGATATATTTAGTCGCACCGTGTGAAACGTGTGACGTATCCAGTCAAAAAACCTACAATGGTGGCAAAATTTACTTCACTAAGTGCAAGTAGTTCGAAGGACCTCTTACGATCAAATTTGGATAAGAAGGAACTCGCAGTCGCATAAGTTTTGGTTGTTGATTAGCGCTTGCCACACTCATTACTGGAGGTTCATAAGTCTGGCGCTGAAACGCAAAGGACATCGTAAAACGCCATTGGAATGGCGTAAAACTGACGCAGAGAGAACTCGATTTTCTTGGGGTCGATTCATAAAGTTCCAGTTGCCCGACGTATCCGGGGTGGAGAAAATACAAAGTGGACTGGACATGAACTGATGGCTAATTTCGTAAATGTTAAAGATGTTCTGCCAGCAGTTTGAATATTGGTTAGGCGGACCTTATATTGAGCGGAATACGCTTCCCTAAGTAGACTAAAGCTTTCGCTGAACGGAAAGAGTTTGCTTTTGAATTGCCTACTCCGTCCGAAATAGCACCTGTTGGCAAGAGTCATGTGTTGAGCCTGGAGGATGGAGTCATGTGTAGAAGTTCACGAAAGTGAGGAAAGTTCTCTGATTGCCATTCACTTAGGTGTGATCAGAAACGATTATTTTGTATATGGCTCAAGCAGATCACGACTTCCGGTTCAAGACCAAGTGTCATCTAGGTAGCTAAAGAACGTCCGTTTGAAGGCGAGCTAAAGTGAGAAGACGAAACATGCTTTCCACAGGGTTGTGCGTTGGATTTAGGACGACCCTTATGAAAATGAACAAAAAGCCACGTAAGAGAAATCCGCCTTTTGATTACGACCATAGCAAACGAATTAAGGATGATCTCTTGGACTGCTTTAGTACACAGGTAGCACTAATCTGAATGAAATAACTAAGATAAAGCGTTGAGACCAGTTCCAATCATCTAACAATAAGCCAGTGATGGACTTGGCGAATAAAATATATTTAAGAAGCCTTCTAAAACTTAGGTAAAATAATAATAGGCTCATGATTTCCGAATATGTAAGATAACTTTTCGAAAAAACATTCAACGCCGCAGGGCTGCAATTTTCATACTTTACTGATTCCCATCGAACAACTCTTTCATAGCGCGCTTTGTACTCTAACCATCAAAGTCATACTGCAAAGCCACAATTTAGTAGAAAGTATATACTTTTCGTAAATTACTACTCACTACCATTTCACAACCCTAAAGGCACTAAACAAAGTTATGCCAATGAGATGCAGTGGTCACGTTTTCCACGTTTTCAGAACTTGACTTATTTCTTTCTCACTTTCTTAAGTTTTTAGTTTCTCTTCGCATTGGTTTTTTGCAGACCTCATTGAACTTTCAAATTTTATACGGCGTTTGACTGTCAGTACACGAATTTAGTAACTGTAAAATTGTGCTGCAACACAAGATACACTGTGTGTGTTTCTGTGGGTGGGTGTGGCACCAAATAGCTGGCCAACTGATATCGAACGCCAGTGTGGGATTTAACTAATGGACATTGTTATTTCGATTAGTTTGTGAGCGAAGCGCCAACGGGCAGTCACGAAGTGCGCAAAGCCAAGCAAAAACGAATGAAGTAACGGTAATGAATACAAGAAACAAAAAACCCGAAGGAAAGAGGTTGAGTAGTCGGAAAATATAAGCAACAAAACCGTTAACAAAGTGCTTTGATTGTTGTAATTGGCAAGAGAAATTTTCTTTTTATTCAGAACAAAAAAGTGAATAAAATTTATTGGAAATCGAAGCGAGCCGTTATTGCGCGGAGCTGTGGACGGATGGACGGAATGTGGATGCCAGAAATTGTTGCATGCGGCAAAGTGATTGCTGTGGCACGTTTTCGAATTTATTTCGGAAAACAATTTTTTTTCGTTCGAAACTTTCTTACTGTCTGAGAGGGGAACAAGCGAGTGACGAGGGAAGCAGCAATCTCGGCGCTAAACTGTGGGTAAAGGAAAAATTCTGTAGCCCATTGCTGGAACGTGCGTTTATGGCGCTGGTGTTATGGCAACAAGCGCAAATATTTCACTAGTGTTCATGCAACAACAACAACAATAATAACAACAAAGTGTGGGAAGTGATTTCCAAAACTAACCAAACAAAAATTTGTAACAAATTTGCTGCCACTTTTGCTTGCCACACACATTTTCTGGTGTTCGCGCTGCACTGCCGCAGCCACACACACACACATGTGCATACTTTGGTGGCAAGTAAACTCCGAGCGTTGCACGTTAATTAGCCATTTTGGAAAGTGTCAGCTAGAAGTCAAACTGTTCGGCCAACTATTGGACAAGACAAACCAAACTTCTTGTTTTTCTTTTGTTTTTGTATTTTTTGTTTCCTAGCCGCTGTAGGCTGACAGAAGACGTAGAGTTAGGCTGTTAAGTTTTTGAGGCCGGCCAGCAGTTAGCATGAGCACTGGCCGACAAGGGGCTAGAAAGGGAGCTGTTGTTGTTGCCGGCGGCCGGCAAGGCAGTAAATTGTGTGCGAAGTAGCTAAAGTTCAAATTTGATTTGCGAGACTTTCAAGTTGTGCGCCAAGTTGCACGATGAGTTGAGTGGCTTGAAGTTGGGACGTGCGTGTCCCTATTGTATTTATGACATAAGTATGTGTCTATGGTTGGTACGAATATTTGTAGTAGGTGACTCTATAGGAAATTGGTGCTCAAAGAAAATGTGTGAAACTTTAGTAAAGTATTGGGGTTTTAAAAGAGAGAAAGAGAGTGAAATAAACGTGAGTGTGGGAGAAATATGTTGACCAAAACTTTATCAAGGTATTATGGTTTTTAAGGAGAGAGATAGAGAGAGAGAGACAAAAACAACTTGACTGTAAGAGAGAGAGAGATACAAAAATAACTTGAGTAAGAGAGAGAAATATGTTGATCGAAAAAGAGATAGAGACAGACTGAAATTAAGATACACTAGACAAGGAAAGTGAGTGAGAGAGAGTTAGTGAATGAGAAAGACTGAAAAATAGTGAGCGAAAGAGTTTTTGTAAGAAAATTAATAACGGTTACTATGAGAGAGATTAATGAGAGAGAGAGAGAGAGAGAGAGAGACAGAGACAAAAATAACATTATTATGAGGGAGAAAGAGAGGCAAAAAACTTGATTGAGAGAAAAGGAAATATCCTGCGAGAGAAAGAGAGATGGACACAGAAAGTAATTGAGAGAGACTATAGAAAAAAGATAATGAGAAAGTTAGTAAATTGGCGTATTGAAACACACCTTTATGTTTTTCTTTTATTCGAAGAACTTGAGACTTAAAATGAGTTATAATATAGAAAGTAAAAATAAGGGGTTACTCAAACATCTGTTGACGCGGTAGTAGAAATTTCTCCTCCAAGAATGAATTGTGGCAAAATTTCGCATGAGTCAGAGGACAAGACAGTGCAGAGTTGCACCAATAGTGCTGCCTATTTGTTTGAACATGTTGTATAATTTGTGATATTGGCTACTCTCCAACGCTTGGCGCATCGAAGACAGCTTATATTAATATTGATTTTGGATCTTTTGGCATAGAGGAAACAAATTGTCAAAAAAATGGGAAAAATTGTATAGCTTGAGATGGGTAATACTTTAAATAATACTATTGTTTGCGAAAAAACCATCGTTCCAGTAATACTGTAACACTTGCATTACACATGACAGTATAACCGGAGATAACCTATACATTGGGTATTCGGAGAAGTCTTTTTGTATTTCTAATCAAATTCTAACAAATTTTTTTTTTTCATATTTATATAATCATTAAAGAAACAATACAATTGGGGTTGACCACTTTTTGCTATTTATCCGCCAGAGGCATTATTCCATCAGAGTGAAACTTTCGTCAGTGTAAATCGAAATTTCAAAATTTTCAGAACAGAAGCGAGGGAACCATTGTTGTGCTACACGAACTGATACAGCATCGTTTCCGTAAACTTCACAAATTTCATTGAAGGTTTGCGTGGCTTCTTCCCTTTTTCATAAAAAAATTTCAAAATATAGCGAATTTCTTCATTATTTGCACGCATTTTTGAAGAGCAGTAACTTGTTTTCAATTTCCCTGAATGTAATTTTTTTGGTCAATTGCTGCTTAAAATCTCACATTTCCAACACTATATGGTATGACACAATGTGATTGGTTGCACTGGAAAAATACGACGGTAACGACATCTATTAACAAAACTACGCAATTTTTGCCACCGTCGTTATTAAGGCGTCGTATGCGAACAATAAATTAATTAAAAAATATTTAATTCGGTTAAAAGCTTATAAAAATATACTTAAAAGGAGGCGTGTAATTACAAAAAACTGCAATCGTATGTTATTAAAAATTTCCTACTAGGTATTCATTACACTGTGCAGGCATGGCGTAGCTTTTCCATCTTTTTCATGGTATTAGCATGGCAAACTAACTAACGAGGCGCGAATTCTCGCAAGTTTGGCTTTATTTTGCTTTGGCAGGCTGTCAAAAGTGTAAGACAACTAAAACTAATAATAAGGCAAACAAACAATTTTTGTATCGTGCCTGGCATACACTAACACACATAAACATATAAAGTGACTGTATAAAGCATAAGAACACTAGAGAAGTCCAAACCATAACCACATGACAGCTTGAAAATTGCTTTATGGCACTACACGTCGCTTGACTCGAGGAGCTGCCCACTTTAGTGCCGCCACTGCTGGCACCGCTCCCGCTACCGTCACTGCTGTTGTTGTTGTAACCAACTCAGCTTTTGCACGTAAGTAACTGTTTGCCACTAGTATTTGTTGTTGTTTTCTTATTTTACTCCTTTGATTTTGCGATTGTTGTTTGCTTGTTTTCGCCTTTGGCCAATCACAAAGTTTTCGATAATGAAATCGAATTCTGTTTAGCCCCGGTTTGTTTTGGCTCTCAACTCTTTGAGCGTTTTACCGTCTTGCGTGCTTAGGTGCGTGCGTGTGTGAGTTTTCAAAGGATTTTTCCTACCGTTTTTTATTTTTGATTATTTCTTTCTGCTGCAACACCGCCGTAATTTATCGCCGTTTTGCATGCGATTATGTCAAATAAATCAGTGGGAGACAGGTTTTACGCCCCGCTGTGCGCCTTTTTGATATATTATTGCGAAAATTTAATATTTCTTCTATCGGCATAATTTGGTTGGCGGCGTTTTCAAAAACTTATAGGCGCGCAGAGTCGTAAATGATATTTGTGTTGCACGTAAATTATAATATTCGCAAATTAGAAAATATATAATTATGAAAAGCAGAGCAAACCCCTTCAGCTACTTTGGGGTACTAGATAGAGACACGTTAAGATATTTAACATTAATCTTTAGGGCGATAGGTCAGAAAACGTTTTAAAATGGCTGACAAATCGAGAAGACTGCACGAAATGTCGAGAGCAAGGCTCTAGGGTAGCAATGAAGCAGCTCTTGTACACTTTTCCCTCATTAGCAAGATTACGCTAGGAACATCTGGGATTCTTACAGTATTGAGGAGGTGTCGATAAAGATGCCAAAGAGTCTGTTAAAACTCGCGTCAAGCGCTGGCATCCTAGAGGGTGACAACTGCTCATGAACCTAGTAACTGAACTCCATCTGTTGTCGCAAAGGCCCAAAACTGGGCTATGCGTGACTCATTGGCTTACTAGATTAACCTAACCTAACCTAAACTAATATATTCAGTACTTAAACTTGATTTTATTGGTTATTTCGTTGTTTCGGTTTATGGACTACCCACAAATTCGGTTTACCATGGCAAGATCTATTAAATAATGATATTTTCAGACTTTTAACCTAAACCTAACTAGGCTTAGGAACTCTTGTTTCGGTTTTAGCGTTAAACACTTCCGATAAACCCGTAGCTTATCAAAAAATCTTTCCTTAACTCGTTTCTTGTTGGTGATTAAGGCTACAAAAGTACAAAATATAATATAACTCGTTCAAACGAAAATTTGCTCATTACTTCAACAACTCATGAAGAACACTTGACCGCTTTTCAACATAAAATCTTAAATTGGAGTTTTTGACATTACAGCCAGAAATATTCCTTCTGTGGCACTAAACGAGATTTTTAAAATTTAAATGAGGACTTACCTAAGTAAATTGGTAATCGATTGTAGTTGTCGATAAAAACACTCGATTAAAGTTTCCTTTCTTTCTTATCTGAAAGGAAATAGAAAAAGATTATAAAATTTTGTTTTTTGTGAAAACTAGTCATAATAGTAACATAAAACCAATAAAAGCTTTCTTATTTATACCTCAAATTGAGCTCACGATCTGAAATACTCAATTTTACACAAAATCTATAAAAAAAAAAAATAAATCCACAAAATATTGCCGTTTACTCTCTTGCAACATGCTACTACAGAGTATAATAGTTTTGTTCACCTAACGGTTACACGTATCAACTAACACTAATCGAGATAGATTTAGGGTTATGTATGTGTAAATGTATACATGATTAGGATGACGAGATGAGTTGGAATCTGGGTGACAGTCTGAAGATATAAATTTGGGGATTGCAATAGGAAAGGCAGCTGTGGGTAAAAAAATTTTAATAAGGGGGTGTGTTCCCGCTCTAACGCAACTATAATATTACGAGTATATTATAGGAACTACTACTGACAGTGTGAAAATGGATGAAATCGAATGATAACCCTGCTCACTCCCCCATAACGGTACTGAAAAAACTATTAAAAGCGTGATGAAGCAATAACTAAATAGTGGCATTAAATTTTACCTCCGAGGTGGAATGGGAGGGCATTAAGCCGCTCTACTGAACTACCAAATTTGGTACACGGCAATTCTCAGATACTTACATATTACAGTGTGAAATCTGACTACAGCCAAGTCTACTTTCCATACAAGGACTGGGTTTGGTCAATCAGTTTGAAAGACGACTATAAGCGACAGTAGTCCGATCTAAACAACTTTTTTAGGAGTTGTAGCGCGGATTTCGATTATTATCTGTGCAAAATTCCTTGAAAATAAATTTGCAAATAAAAAAGCCTTCCTAAAAGGAGCTGAGTTTAATTAAGCAGTTTATATGGCAGTTATAGTTTACAGTGGTCGAATATCGACGGTTCCGTTAATTACAGGTGCCTTCCAAAGTAAACAGGACGGTGGCGCCAACTATATGTTGCCTAGTGCGTTAGAATCTGCTATCTTTATCAGTGAGAATTTCATGACATTTCATAAATTGGAAGTGAAGTTATTGCATTTAAAGTGTCAGTATTTTTGTGTTATTGGTGCGAAAATGAGTTTCGAACAAAGAGCCAACATTAAATTTTGTTTTAAAATTGGTAAAACTTTTACCGAAACGTTTCAATTGATGAAGCAAACTTATGGCGGTGATTGCGAGAGTGCACAACTGGTTTCAAAGTTTTCAAAGTGGTCGTGAGGACATAAATGACGATCAACATGTGGGCCAATCAGAATCCGTGATCGCCAGAAATTTCATCGAAACTGTGCGTGAATTCACCAAAAATCATCATTTGAAATTCATGGAAATGGAATTGAACAACTCCAAAACATCGATGTATCGCATTTTGACGGAACATTTGGGCTTAGGAAAGGTATGTGCACGGTTTGTTCCGCACAAATTTACTGACGACCAAAAATTGGTCAGAACCCAACATTCGAAGGACGATTATTGGAGAAAAAATCACATTTTAACCATTAACCCCGTATTCACCTGATGTGGCACCGTGCGATTTCTTCCTTTTCGGAACAATGCACTTAAGGCTTGCACCGGCGTACTCGATTGACATGCTTTTGGACCGTGCACAAACTTTATTGAAGCAGAAGGTGTCTATTTTGACTAAAATAAATTGATTTTGCCGAAAAACCTTTTGGACTGTTTTTTTAAGTCCTGTTTACTTTGGAAAACACCTTGTCAGCAGCTTATTGGGTGAAAAAAGATCTATAGGTTAGTATCTCAAAAACTGAGGGACTATTACGCGTACATACAGTCCTGGAAACACTTTTCATAATCACTTCTTGGGGTGGAGCTGAGGACCTTCAGCGAATTTTTTTATCTCTTCGATCGAATGAAAACGTGTTCCACAGAGCGTCAATTTTAGTGTTACCCAAACAAAAGAAAAAATCACATGGAACCAAATTTGGTTAATACGGTGGTTGATCGATGATAACCATTGCGTTTTTGCCATTCAATTCGGTCACAATCGTACTCTTTCGAGTCGAGCAAGAACGCTTTTCATACCCATATACTTTTAATATAAAATATCCAAAAAAAAAAATCATCCAAACAGACTCGCAAGAGATGTCAAGCTGTCTTACCATCTCTCCAATACTTGCCTGATGTTTTTCAATCACCCGATCCTTCACTTTTTAATATTTTCATTGGTTGAAGAGTTCGAAGGTCGTCCAGAACGAATGATGTCTTCAAGGATCTCGCGACTGACTTTGACAGTTTGTACCACTCTTGCGATTGCGTTTTTGATACAAGTGAATCCTTATTAATAACATACATTTGTGGTCCCCCCACCTTGCCTTTGACAGACTAAAACTGCTAAGGCTGAAATGCCGCAAGTGGGCAATACTCTGTTAAGAAGAAGTAATAATACCAGAGGAAGTGCATAGTTATGCATTAGCGGTAAAATATCTAAATAAAAGTCAACAATTTTTTCTTCTTTTTAATAAGGCTATACGAATTTTTTACGTTTTACTAAGAACCGTACCTTAAATTATAGCGACTCTGGCATAACCAACCATAAGAAAGGAAATTTTTCCAGCCAAACTTAACATTTCAGAGCAAATATTTTTAAATTAAATTTTTGCAAAATATTAAGAAATAGCTACACACACACACATACTCTCACTCATAATATGTACAATTATTTACGCTTAGAAAGGCCGTATCTTTCATATCCGGCAGCGGATTAAGCAATTTCTCTTCATGCGAATATGTAGCGGTGCTGGAAGGCATTTCTTTCGGCTCAAAAAAACCGCTAACCAAACCTGACACAACAAGAGGTTTTATGCTTTCTCGCTTCTCGCTTAATGACCGCAGCGAACTTTGCACTGTAAATATTGTGCCACAAGAATTTCCACAATTCAGCAGCGGCGATATCCTTAAAAGCCCGCACAAAGTATCTCATTTTCTTTCTTTCTTTATTTGAGATATTTTCTATCTTCTTGTTGTTGTACTTGTTGCTTTTCTTGGGGTTTGTTATGTTCGCAGCTTTACACGTTTTCAGCTGGCGGCTTTCGCTGGAACGAGGTGGTGGTGGTCAAAAGGCCGTCACGGTGTACGCTCACCCACAAGCACACATACGTACATACTGGCTTTAGCGGCCAAGCAAAAGACCATAAACATAGAGGTACGTTGTGTATAAGTAGGTATGAGTGTGTGCGCAAAAAAAAATTGGGGAATATAAGAGAAGCATGAAATAACATAATACCGCACAGCAGAGCAGAGCAGAGTAGAGGAAAGCTAACGATTAAATATCTGCTGTAGCGCTGGCAGACAACAATCTCTCACAAATGCTGGCCTTTGTGGCACTTTGCCGCTTCTTGTCGTTGGGTCATCACAACGGTCAGCTGAAGAGGAGTGGAAAAGCATAAGGAAAGTATGCTGGCGAAACACACTCACATACAACACATACAACATATAAACATACATAAACACACATATTCATCCACAGGTTATTTCGAACGTGGGTGCGGGTGTGTTGGCGCGGTGTGGCCTGTTGAATGCTGGTGCTTTTATTTAGCCGTCGTTTGCTCACGAAAATGCCAAATTTTCTTAATAGCATTAAGGTTTTAAGAGTATAGCGTTTATTTATTTTGTATTTTTTTTTCGCTTTTGTGTGGAGGTTGCCAGTTCATACTGACGCCTGATAGAGCTTAGTTTAGGCTAAGCGCATTTTTATTTTTTAATTAAAGCAAACAGTATGTGTGCATTTGCGAGAGGAGACTTTCGTTAATTTGAGAATATTTTCTATTAAATCTGTTAATGACTTTTGGGTGCATATAGCACCAGGGCTTTATGAAAAAAAAAAATTATTTAAGTGGGAATAGCATACTATTGAGGGAACTCGTGTTAACTCGATAACTATTGCTAGCCTCGACTCTATCGCTGCTTTCAACAATCCCTAAGGTAAAATTTTCCACCCCTTTTGCAAAGTTGGGATCGTATGTCAGAAAAACGAGTCAATTATTCCCGCTCAAGGCGTTAATGGCTTTAAGCTTATATGTGTGGAAGTCGCTTACTACTACAAAAATACTACTATTAAAAGTAGAAAAATTTATTGTTTCGTTTGCTGTAAGGCATCTAGCGCTGTCTTTTTGGAACCAAAGGTCATCCACATCAACATCAATATCCACCGATTCAGGCAAAAAAAAAATTCAAAACTCTTGGCTTTATACGGTTCCCATTAACTTTAATATTAGTTTGTCAAAAAAGTCTTGCGGCATTTTCGCTAGTTGGCGCTGAGAGCGCGTAGTTCTAGTTTTATTCGTCGCATCGGGTCATGCTATACCTTTTTGGAAAGCTCATTTCACGCGCTAACATGTGTTTGATGGATTGTTGTTTCTTTTAAGTCGTTCGTGAGTTATAGCGTCGCAAACATAGAGCAAAATAAAGAGAAAATACGGCATATTTTACAGTACTACTACGATAAAGGCAAAAATGCATCTCAAGCCGCCAATAAAATTTGTGCAGTTGATGGACCCGATACAGTTTCCATTTCCACCGCACAACGATGGTTTCAACTTTTTCGTTCTGGTGTAGAGGTGGTCGAAGATGCGCCATGCTCGGGAAGGCCTGTCGTCAAAAATTGCGATAAAATTGCTGAATTGGTCGAAAGAGACCGGCGTAGTAGCATCAGTCAAGATCTGGGCATGAGTCATCAAAAAAAATTTTATGAACAATTGAAAATTAAGAAAAAAATTCAATAATAATGCCGCCTATTATTATAGTCTGCTCCATTTTTGAATAAATACTTAAGAAGACGGCCACCCTTAGAAAATTATTAAGTCCATGGCGCTGGTAACCAAATGAAGCTTTATCCAGGAAGTCAGTGTATTTTGTAAAAAACCTGATTCTTTTCCACCCCAGCTGCTCAAGATCTCTTAAGTTGGAATGTTGGGAGTCTTGAAATATGAATTTTTTCATACGACTAGTGGCTGGGGATTCGCAAATATAATGTTTCAGCGTTCCGGCATCCTCCGCAAATGCTTTGCATTTTGACTTAGCTTCCTTTTGTCTAAAAGTATGAGTTTTTTGGTCTGTCCATCATCATAACTACCCCAAGGAAACTTTGTGGTGTGTCCTGTGCTGCTTGATTTGATTTAGGAGCCCAGGCTTCAAGCAACCTTTAAAGGAACTGAATGACCTGGGGCTGCCTAGGGAAATTGTGTCTGTGGCTTCAGAGTATGAAATCAAGCTGTTGATGACCAAATTAAGGAAACTCTAAATAACTCGAAAGTCCAGATCGTCTACTTTGTAGTTGTATCTGAGTAAGTTCTTAGACTAGTTCAACAACGAGTCGAAATTATTGAAATTATTTTACGAAAAGATCTTGGCCTACATCCTAACAAAATCAAATTGACACAAGAACTGAAGCCCTTTGTCCACCAGAATCGTCGTATATTCGTGAGTTGGGCTGAGCAACAACTTGAAAATGAGCCGGATTTTCATCAAAAAATCATTTTCAGCGATGGAGTTCATTTAGGCTGAAGGGCGTCGTCAATTAGTAAAAAAAAAAAAAAAAATGCATTATTAGTCAGGTAGCAATAAATATGTACTCCATAAGTCGCGATTGCATCCCGTCACTGAGTCGTACTTTACTTTTTCCGTGAATGTCAAGTTTGGACAATGTGTTGTCTTACGAAATGGCCCAGCCCTTGCGATTTGACGGCGTTAGGCTACTTCCTGTGGGGCTACCTCAAGGCTATGCTCAACAAGAAAGCGAAGATTGATGAACTTCGTACGAATATCAAAATGTGAAATTGCAGCAGTATCGACCGATTTATGCTAGAAAACCGTCGAAAATTGGGTTCAGCGTCTGGACTTCTGCAAGCGTGTCCGTGGTGGCCATGCAAACGAGAACGAGGTCCATACATAATGGCATCGAATGTGCTTTCATAGCAATAAAGAATTTCATTAATATCCTAAACTGTTTTATTTTATTAAAAACGATTTTGTAGCGCTATTATTGAAAAAACCCGTCATTGGAGGCGTTTAAATGGCGACCAAAGCTACAGAAAACCAGTATAATGGTTTGGAGTTAATCCTACTGATTTAGTCTTCTTTTTAACATAGTAAAATCACCGTTGCTAAATTTTCATACAAACAGTTTTCAGCTGTGGCTGTGTATTTACATTGAAATGCGCTCCTAAAAGTATACCACATTCAAATAAAATATTAATATTGTGGTTACAAATCGCGTTGCCTACATTTAGGAAAATGCGGAAAAAGCATGAAAAAACGAACGAATTAAAGGTTAGCATAAAACTGGAATTCTGGTTAGAAATTTTTAGAGTCGTACAAAATATATTTACTTTAATTAGTTGTTAAAATACCGGAATTTTTGTTATAATTACCCTCATCATGTCAATAAATCCGCAAAACAGTACACACTTCGTCGAGATACAAAAGTCAAATGAACTGAAATTAGCAAAATTTATTATTATTACTATTAAATCAATTAATTACTAGCTGAACTGACACAAAACAAGCACTACGCCAAACCCACATTTTGTTTTTTTTTTTTTTTTKGTKTTYTATGTGGTGAACATGATGCGCCTTTACCACAGCTGCCACTAATTTCACACGACCGCATTTACATATTACTAAACTAATTAATTTTGCATTACGAATGCGAGGAATCGCAATTGATTTGAACCCTGAGCCCTTTGCCCTGCTTACGCTGCAAAAACTGTAACATTCGCTTCACACCCGCTCTAAATTTGCCGCGTAGGCATTAAATTTCAAATGGAGCTGTTGCGGTTCCGTATTGAACATATAAAATTGGATAATTTTGTTAATCACTTTAAAATGTCCAATTTGTGTGTTGTGTAATGAATTTATGATAATTATGCTTGTTTTTGTACTTTAATTTATTATTGTTTGTGTAGAGTTTTTGAAAAGCAAACAAGGCCCTGTATGGGAAAGCAGACATTGTGGCTAAATGATATGTGGACTAGTGGCTATACATAAATACATATGTGGTATATACATATGTACTTAAATGAAAAACTGCAAACAGATTTTTTGTTGTTGTTTATGTGCTAACATTCAGCGTTTTGCAAATATTTTCATTCTAGCAGTCTATTATTTAAATTGCCGCCACAAATAAACTGCAAAGGTTTTGAACTATTTCATTTTCACCGTGAAACAATGAGAGTTCTTCAACAAATTTGCATATGTGTTTTCACACATACACGTTACATACATATATACATATCAAATTCATAAATTACATTGTTTACTTGTTAGTATTCACTTGTTGTTGTGACAATAACAAGCACCATGACTGCTATTATTAAGTGAAATTAAGCGGAGTTTGCCAAATTGGTTGTTTAAAAATTCTTTTCCCGACGAAATGAGCCACCGAATAGCCACCACTTATACTCACAAACATACATACATACGTATATGTCTGTAAATATATACCTTAATAGTATTTGTTGTTTTCTAATGTGGGTGAACTCATTATAAAATGCTTGTCTGATGATGGGAATGGAATGCGTTGGGAACAATCGAGTTGAAGTCTTTTGTAGTACATATATAGAAACATCTAACGCTACTTTAATGACCAATGTTGCATGTCATTGGAGTTGAGAAGAATGACAGTTATGATGATTGCATAAAAATAGTGAGAAAAGGTAACGACTTTAAGTACTTTTGAATTGTAAAAAAACTTTCTAAAGAAATTCTGTTATATTAGTACTTTTATTAAAAACTTAACACAATACTCAAATAAAAATGTATCCAAATTTTTTGTGGGTTCAGAGTTCAGATATTATAAACTCTACAAAGTCCCCAATTTTTAAAAGGAACTATTTATTAAAAAGAGCTAAATACATATATATGACACAAAGAAAAATATTATTAATTTCAGTACTAAAATTCTCTACAAAAGCTATAAACTCTACATAAAATCTCCAATTTCTTTAATTAACTTTCTATTAATTATTCTTATATGTGTATATTATATCATTAATGTATTTCTTTTGAAAATAAGAGAAAATTCTCCACAAAAGCTTATTGTCTACACCAAGTGTAAGAAATGTGTACAAAAAATTCTCCAAAACTTTTTTGTGGCTTTTTATGAATCAAAGTTTTCCGATAACAGCTGGAATAGATTTTTTTCAAAAATTATGAACTCTACAAAAAGCCGCCATTTCTTTAAATAATTCATTAACAAGACTTGCATATACGTATGACACATATGTAGGTAAATACTATTATTTTTATTTCTTTAAAATGCTATGAATTCTGCATAAACTCAAAATAAAGTCTCCAATTTCTTTCAATAATTTTTTTTTTTTAATATTCTTATAAACTTCATAAATATATTAATGCTGAAAATTAAATTTCCTTACAAAAACAGTGCGAGTGCAAAAATTCTGTACAAAAAATCTCCCAATTTTTGTGGTTTATGTAGAGTATTCTGCAAACAGCTAAAATGGATTTTTTTGCAATAAAATTTTAACTCTACAAAAATTTTAACTTTTTTTGGATGAATCTATTTGTGTTTACATATGGTACGTACCCAAATACATACGTTACACAGGTAAATTTAATTATTAATTATGCTAAATATCTCTCCAAAATTAATTAACTCTACATAAAGTCTCCAATTTCTCTAATTCAACTAATTATTTTATACTTCTATATATTACTAATTTATTTATTTTGAAAAWGAAAATTTTCTACAAAATCTATAGATTCTACAATAAGTCTACAATGTTTATATAATATTAGTTTTGAAAATCAAAATCTTTAAAAATTTCCAGCATTAGTCAAAGTTTAATGTAGTTTTATTTGAACAAAAAAAAAAAAAAACTATTTCAGTATCACACTATAAATGACATTATAATTAAATTCGATTAGAGAAAAGAATTAGTTCTAATTTTAAGATCATTAAAAATGTGTATGCTTCCATAAACCCAAAATGTTAAATCTACATATGTATGTATTTATGAAACAAAAAAACGAAACCATTTTATTGGTCGTAAATTCTCGAATATGTTACATAATGGCCCAAGTATAATGATTTTTTTCTAAAACAAGTTCTTGAAAACTGAAGAATTTTCAGAAATGTATTATTTCAAGCTAATTGAAGTCAAAAGCTTTATTCTTCTATTTTCTAATCGTCAATTTCTGGTGAATTAGTACCTTTTCTGTCCATGGTGACAGATTTATGACCAAAACAAGCGAGCATAATGAACTTGCAAGCGAGACACTAATAAACCACCGGTTTAATTTCGAAAATCATAAACCAAAAATAAAAGAAAAGCACTCAAGCTCATATATATTGAAATGGATATGTGTGTATATATGTGAGTATGTAAAATCTGACGTACACTGCACTTCCGCCATAAAAATCTGAGACATATTGTCTACTTCACATGAACTGCAATTTGCCGGCAGATGAGCAAGTCAAGCGTCGAAAAACGATAGCAGCCGAAACAAACGGAGATTAATGTTCATGTTCAAAGTTGAACAACATTTTCATATCTCGAAGGAAGTAGCGGATTTTAGCATTAAAACGTGTAAAGTGTTTTATGTCTGTCTACACGCTGGATGAGGGCAACAGGTGAGTGGTGCTTAGATGAGAGCGGCATGTGAAGTGCTGGATATTCGTAGATTTGTGTACTACAAAATTACTTGTTGATTTTTAGCGTAAGATAATAAATTACTTGAAAATTGATGCATCTTATAATTGTGAACTTTACAACAGTGTCTCCAAAATGTAAAATATATTTTTTTAATATTCACGCGTTTTTCCGGTTACAAATACATATATATTTTTATACAATATTAGAAATTATGAGCTCAACAAAAAAGTCTCCAAAATGTAGAGATATAATTTTTTTGAAGTTTACCAAAAAATTCTAAATTAAGAACTCTACAAAGGGTCGTCAAAATGTAAAAATTTTAATTTAAATTTTTATTTTTAAATTATTAACGATAAATTTAACAAGGTTTTTATGGTTACAAATATAATTTCCTCATTGCAAGTCTACAAAAAATTTTCAAAACTAAAAACTCTACAAGAAGTCTCCATAATGTAAAAATATTTCTTTTTAATTATTATTGATTACTTTAAGGTTGACAAGTTTTTTTGATTACAATTATATTTCTACACTTGTAACTCTACAAAAACTTTATTCCGTACTAAATACTATAGAGGACAACACATAAAAAGTGTCATTATTAATTTGGCCGCTACTGTATATTTCCTCAAATATTTGAAAAGAAGCAATTTATTTTCACTTTGTGTATGCTTAGCTGCTAGATTTTGCCCAAAAGCGCGCTAACTAATGATTACATTAGGAGGTGATAATTAAACACGTGTGTGTGTGTTTCAGATAATAGAAGAAAAAATTGGAGAACTCTAAATAAAATATGATTTTTTGGGAAACAAACAACAAATAGCTATTTTTGGCACTACACTCTTCATTTTTTATGTTTTCATTAACACCCAACTCCGACAGCAAATAAACTGCGACACTAACATTGCATCACTTAATACCCCTATGTCGTGTAGCCTGTTTGACATACGCTAGAAGACACTTCCGTGTCAGAAAATGTGAAGTAACACAAAAAATAATAACAAATGACAGGCATGGAACGCGAGTGATCCATGCTCATCAATTTCCACACGCTTAAACATTTCTCTACACAAAAATTGTGGCGGCAACTTTGTTTTAATGAATATGCTGTGCAACAATTTTAACAAAAAGAAGCGTGATGCATGCAACATACATATGTATGTAAGGAGGTACATATTTCAATCAATCGAAGATTCTTGGCGTAAATGAACAATGCATTAATCATATATTGTGTGCCGCTGTCATTTATTTGTGTTACTCGCTGGAGAAGCGCACTGTCATTGGAAGTGCTGGGGAGTTTGTGTAAATAAAAGTGTTTTCCTTTCATTATGTATGTACTTATATACATACAATACAATAATATGTGAGAATTCCCTGCTTCCTCGTTTTCTCTTACTTAAGTTTACAAATGTTTGTTTTTGTTTTTAGAAGGTCTTAAAAAGGCAACAGGGAGCTTAGGAAAATATTTTACTGAAATAGAAAACATGAGGTTCATGGGGTTCAGGGGGTTCTCCATCAAATATGGCATAAATATGTAAGTATTTAGAAGCATTTGTGAAAATGCATACAAACACATACTTTAACACATATAGACGCCCATATGTGCACCACCATTAATTTCTTTGTCAAATGAAAAGTGAAACAATTGGAGGGTTTCCCGGCACTCTTCTTACAGATGTTCCCACCACCGCCTGCTCCTTTGAGATAATCAATCAGCGACTCATTTGTTTCAATTTAAAGAACATTTGAAACCTTAGAAACAAACAAAAAGGAAATTCATTACAAAACATTTTTTGAATTAAATTAAATTAAAAATTATAAATAAAAGAAAAAAATTAATTACTGTCACATTCACCTTGTGTACTAAAGCCACTTCTAACTAATTGCAACAGATTCAGAACCTAAATTCCAGTTAATATTAGTATTATTTCCCTCTGACAACTAACACCCGTACGTACACATATAGAATAATGTATTTATTTACATTTTAACTCAACTCTAGGCTGTTAGTCAGCTTCATACAAGCCGCCTTGCATAATTATTTTGTATTTTTGCCGCCTTGTTTAATTTATTAGCCAGCTTTAATGAATGAAAATTACAAAAGAAGCATCCGACACAAAAATTGCAAAAAGCAGTTGTGTTCATGTTTCGAACAAGTGCACAGCAGCGAGTAAAAGCAAATTCTAAGGTAGCTACCCTATTGAAATTGAATACGAAAATTTTAAGTCGTTAATGTGACATTTACTTTGCTATTAAATAATTCCGAACATATTTAATTTAATTTAAAGTCAATAAAATGCTGAGGAAAAATATTTACAGATGGCTTAAAACAACTTTATGATTAAAATCATGTCTAAAGGTAATATAATGGCTATTGCAAGCCTTAAAACTACTTTTCAAAAAGTCTCCAAAAATTTTCAAAGTCTACACGATTTTATATATTCAGAAGTCACTTAATACTTATTTCTGCATGCAAAAACGTGTCATAGGAACTTATGATCAAGTTTTTCAGAGTCTAAAAAAATTTCGATAGTCTCCGAAAATTTTATTTTTAGTACACAATTTCAATTAAAATAAAATATTGAATTTGAGAAAAAATTGATTAAACCATAAAAATTATTTTTTTATTTTTTTTTCGTATTTTTGTGATCCCTAGATTTCTTCGAGAATATATAGAATTGTCGCTAATCGTTGTAAAACATATGTATGTATATATATATGATATTTATGTACGTAAAAGTATAAATTTCAAAACAACTTATTTCTTGAAAAATACATTTTGTACGTACATACATATGTATAATGAAATTAGTATGTATATTGTGGATGATAATTACAATGTATCAAAAGCTCAGGCCTCTATGGAAATTTTTCCATCCTTTTCAGTATTTTGATTTTCAAAAATTAATATAACAATGCTAATCAAATTAACGAGATCGCAGTATATACTCTGGAGAGAAAATTTTCAAAGTCTCCACTAAATGAAAATTATAATATTATTAATTTTTTTGATAATTATCACTAACTGAATGCAATTTATAGGTTTTCGGAAAAATCTCCAAAAATATTCATCAAATGAAAATTATAAYACGCTTTTAAATTTTAATAATTTTGGAAATCGTCATAAATTAAATGCAATTTATATGTTTTTAAAAAATCTCCAAAAATATTGAAAGTCTACAACGCGTCCAAATGACTTTTATAATCGAAGCAGCAAAAAATTGTCATTAATTATAAAGCTGACTACGATTTACGATGTAGTATATGTATATACAGTACATATGTAGACTGTATGCATGTATCTATGCTTGTAGATGCTATATGCTTGTAGATGCTATAAATAAATTGAAGCCAAGGTTTCGTTTAACGTCTGTACATATTCCATTTCAATAGAAATAAAACAGACGAGAGTTATTTTGAAAGCGAAGAGCTTTCTATATACATATGTATATGTATATAAGTACACACATATGTATTTACACAAATACTAATATGTGTGGCTACATATAATACATATATATGCTATTATGTAGACATTTAATTAAAAATCCTATGATTTATATATTTTGTTAACATAATTTTAATTTTTTTTATCCATATCCATATGTGTACTTCATCATTCACCTATCTCACACGCATTTATATTTGTATATGTAAATAAGGTTTGTTTGAACAAGCGAACTCGCGTGAGTTGTCAATGTGTATTTATATTTATGTGCGAGTGTTTCGTGAGTTATTGTCGGTTGAGAAGCAATTCGTGCCCATTCAACAAAAATATTCATATGTTTGCATAGCCATTTGAAATTTATGTATATAAACCAGTTAATCTCACAACTACCTATTTACTGAAAATATAACATAGATTTATTTTTATATTTTTTTTCTAAAAGGCAATTGAAATATTTTTGTTTGTTATTATTATTGTTTTGTGTGCATATATTTTATGAAAAGTGGTTTTTGAAAATTGCTTCAGTATCACGTTGTACGTTGGTTAACACTTAAATTGTTGAAGAATGCCCTTCAGGTGAATAAGAGTGATAATAAAGAATAGCAATAATAGTTATATTCATGGAAATAATATGACGCTACAATTTAAGGTTTTGTTGATTAAAGCAGAAACTATTGTTAATGTTGTGTACAATACATTTGTGTACATTTTTAAAGGCGTGTATAAATAAGTTTGTGAAAAAGTGGATGTGGAAAGTGATGCTTACTGATGAGTATAAACAATAGTAAATGGAAACAAGTAGACATAAGATAGTTTAACTTTTTTAATTAGATTTTTATAAGCTAATAGAAAAAAATTTTTATTTTTGAAACTCTCTACAGATTTTCGAAAAGTCTCCAAAAATATCGAAAGTCTCCAATACATTAAAAAGCACAAAATTTCATTAAAACCTCTTCACGTAATGTTTAAGCATTACTTATCTCACTAGGAGCCTGCAAAATCTTAAATTTACGCATCTTTAAAAATACGTTGAAGGCGTGTCTCATCAAAATGGTTAAATACATATCTCTTTATACATAAAAATGTTTGCATACCACTTGACTGCAGTGCAAGAATTCTAGAGAGCAGGGCAAATGTTGTATATACATTGTCAACTTGGCCTATTTCGCCTAACCATATGCACAAGAATGCTTGTAAAATTAAAAAAAAAAAAAAAAAAAGAAAAAAAAAAAAAAAAAAAAAAAAAAAAAAATGCATTATTAGTCAGGTA